>NC_081406.1:290753984-291056444 GCF_030272615.1 Cryptomeria japonica | reverse complement strand
CCTTTGATATTAACTTTGTTGGATGTGTATATCGTCATGCTCACAACTTCTCTCCAGTAGATATGAGGCAGATTAGCTTCCATCATCATAGTTCTAGCTGCATCCAAGATAGTTGTGTTCTTTCTTTCCACAACACCATTCTGTTGAGGTGTTCGGGGTGTAGACAACTATCTCCTTATCCCATGGTTCTCACAGTAACTGTTAAATTCACCGGATGTGAATTCACCACCCTGATTTGACCTTAAGCGTTTAATATTCAATCATGTCTCTGTCTCAAATTTATCTTTAAAGATCTTAAATTTTTCAAAAGCTTCCATCATTCTAGAATAGTCATCAATGATTAGCATAAAATATCTATCACCCTGAAAACTTTTTATTCTAGAAGGACCACAAAACTCAATATGAATAAGATCAAGAACATCATTAGATCTGTCTTGTATACTCTTAAAATAAGTTTTGACCTATTTTCCCATTTCACATTCCTTACATACCGGATTATATGGCTTCACAATATTAGTTATATCTCTAACAACCTTAGTTGAACTGATCTTTACAATGCAATCAAAATTCACATGACACAACCTATTATGCCATAGCCAACTCTCATCTATTTGTGCAATCAAACATGTCTTCTCACTGGAGTTCAAATGAAAAATGTTACTTTTAGTCTGTGTACCAGTTGCAATCTCCAATCCAGATCTGTTAATGATTTTGCATTTTCCATCCTTGAAGTGTAATTGAAATCCCTTATCCATCAACTGTCCTACACTCAAAATATTATGCCTTAAACCTTCAACATAATAAACATTATCAGTGTTATGCTTACCATCCAATGATATAGTTTATCACCCTCTGATCATGCATGCTTTGTCATCTCAAATCTAACCAGACCACCATCAAATTCTTACAAAGATAAAAACTTTATTTTATCTCCAGTCATATGATGCGAACATCCACTGTCTATAACCCATTTATCCTTGTCTTCAATTTTAGCAGCAAGGGCCTTTTCCTTATTTTGAATGACAGGTTTTGGAGCATTTTCCTTAATAGCCAAAAATACCCATTCCTTTCCACTACCGGATCCACTAGTTGAATCTTGTGTCGGTTCATCATCCTCATCTGCATAGTAATATGATTTGTCTGTGTTTCTCCGGTACTTATGCTTGTTTTGATAATCATAGTTAGGCCTAAAAGATCTTCTAGATTTCTCTTCAAATCTTGATTTCCTCTCAGGACATCTAGATGCAAAATGACCTATCTTATTACATGCAAAACATTTAAAAGGTGATTTTCCTTCATGCTTACTTCATGTCGGACCTTTAGGTACTCTTCTAGAAAATAGGGCTTCAAGTTTCTCAAACTCTTCATCTTCTTTCTTCATTTCATCTAGTTCCTTCGCATATAAATCTTTCTAGTCACTCTTGTCGGTTGATGATGTAGGTGCATGAAAAGAAGATTCAATCTTTGCAGCTCCTTGAGGACCAAATTCTTCAAGCTCAAAATCAGATAATTTTCCAACCAAAGTATCCCTATTAACAAAAGTGTTAGCCATTGTTCTCAACTCATTAATTGCAGTAGCCTTCATCTTGTAAGTCGATGGCAAAGCTCTCAATACTTTAGAAACAATCTCATCTTCGCTCAGAGATCCACCACAACACTGAATTCCCATAAAAATTTCGTTAACTCTTTCCATAAAAGCAGTAATCCTTTCATCTTCTTCCATCTTCAAGTTCTCATACCTCACCCGATAACCATCAAGTTTAGCAATTTTAACAGTAGGGTCACCTTCATTCAGAGCCTCCAACTAATCCCATATAGCCTTCATAGTTGATTGGTCAGTTAAATCCATTATTTGTTAATCATTTTCAATGTCCTTATCCAAGTTATCCGGAGGAGGATTACCAGATGCCAGATTATGAGGAGTATAGCCTTTCTCTATGATCTCCCAAATCTCTTTCCCAATACATCTCAAATGAGTCTCCATCTAAATCTTCCATACTCTGCAATTTTTTGAATCAAGCTTAGGGGTTTCTCTCCAGAAAATAGATGCAATTGAATTATTAGTTACCATAGGATCTTCCTCAAGTGGTTAAGCTTATGCAAAGAGGACCAAGCTCTGATACCAATTGTTAGGATAACTAGTGGACAACTGAGAGGGGAGGGGGAATCAATTGTCAACAAATTATGAAACTTTAAGCACCCAAAATTTTTTACAGGAATGCATAAACCAAATACTGGAATAAAAGATATAATAATTAAGCACAAACATAAATCACAGAATAATTACCATCCATCCATAACACATAACACCGATATTTGTACGTGGAAAACCCAGAAAAGGGAAAAACCATGGTGGGAAGCCTACCTACAGTCAGATAATACTCCTACAACAAGTATGTGATTACAATAAGAGGGGCCTACACATGTAGGAAGGCACACTGCCTAGAGCCCACTTCTCATCGCAAAAGGAGCCTCACTGACTACAAGGAAATCTAGACTACAATCCGAAAAGATGAATGGACTGCAAGAATAGCATCTCATATGTCTGAGTAGAGTTATGGTTAAGCTCAATACCGGAGGTCTTAAACCTCTTTCACAAACCCAATTCGATCACCTATGATTGACCAAAACCTCTGCATATGATTACAAATTTATTCGCACACAGATAATCCCACAACCCATACCACACATGATCTTCAAAGAGATCTTACATCATATTTATACCAACCCGGGACCTAAACAATTAGGTCAGCCACCTAAAAGATAATACAACAGATATATTACATAATCTCGCAAACCAATGATAAACCAAGTCGGCCTAAGACCGAAACAACATAATCCAAACAATAAATCCAATCGGTGATGCATCGGGAGCATCACCCAACATGTTACATAAACCAGTCCATAACCTAGCAGAATAACACCAGACCCAAAATAGGTCACCTTAAACCAAATGAAACACCACGAACAACTGGAACATGAACATGATAACCATCAGCCCTGATAACCTTCTAGAAGCTGCACCACCACTTATCAGATTCATCAAAAGATCTTCATCAAAGCGTTTTCGGTAAAACCCTTACTGGTGACCAAAAGGCTTACTAGAACATATGATATCATCTGGATCATCAAATCCCAAACCAATTTAATGTGATATGCATCAGGAACACATGAATAACCAATCCAAGCCAATTCCACAAGACAGACCAAACCGAAGACAAATCTCCTTATCAACATCATAATCCAACCACTCTACCGGAAGCTAGTAGACAACAAAACAATTAGTGTTGACATCAATGACAAACATCAATGCAAGACATAATCAATTCCTCCAATTTTCCAACACTATTCATTCGAATGCATAGGCCAAATTATGAGGACAAATATGTAAGAGTGCATAAGGTTATTCTGATAACTAAGGGAAGATCCTTTTACAATGAAGCTTAACAACTTATTGATTCATTTAATGGGAGCCAAAGGTACAAGAAATAGGACATGCTTGGAACTAGAAACCCTAGCTTCACATGTTGTCTAGAATATCTAATAAGAGTCTCCATAAAATCTAATATTGGGTGACTAAGGAGGTTAGGAAAGACATGCCCGCCACTCAATCATTCCCTAGCATCAATGATCTTGAGTTTGATTGCAAGGTAGAAACATCACCCACAAAATCTATAGTCTAGGGTCTACTAGAGATAAAAGAGGCACCTGCAAGATTTTAATGGGCATGGCCTCATCTTCTCATTTATTTTGAAATAAAGATAACAAGAGTTGAATTAAAAGGAAATAGTTTTGCAACTACTTGGTGCAATTCAAACTCATATTTACTGAACTATTTCTATGTTTAAATGTTGGTTGTTGATTTGAATTGGTGCAAGCTTGATCAATGATGATCACAAGCTTTGACTTGATTTGAATATCTTTGGCTTGGAAGATGTGATATATTGAGTGTCATTGACCATTCAAGAGTTGTCAAGAAATGAACCACTTTACAAGTCATCATTACAAGGCCCATGTAATGGGAAACTTCTTATGAGAAAGAGGGACACATGTAAGCTTATCATGCCATCATAGCCATAGTTGGGCCCATCTTTTTATATCTCATGATAAGCCTAGAGAGATCTATAAATTTTTATGTGGACCACAATATCGAAAGCCTTTGTTGGAACAATCTTGAGTATATTGGCAAGCCTGTGACACATGCCAACTTATCATGCCATAGAAATTGTAATTGGGCCCATCTTCTTATATCCCACAATTAGCATAGAATGAGCAGTAAATTATCATGTGCATTCCACCATCAAGGGCCTTCATTAGGAAAAGCCCGAGCATATTGATGGGCCCATACACATATCCAAATCTTGCATCATTGTAGATTTGTAAGGCATATTTTGATCGATTCACCAAAGAATTGAGGCTCACTTAACATGCATAGACCTAGTGGCATTTCATAATATTGCAAGTGTTCCCATTAGTACATATCAAGAGCCTATGATAATCCTACAAAATGCACTACAATAAGAACTTAACACTTGGACAAGGAAAGGATCACTTCCTAGGGGATATCAACATAAAATAAAGGACTTGAAACACATGCGAAAACACTAATAAATGATTTGCACTGAGAAGAGGGGATCAATGACATAACAACTAAAATAGTTTAAGGTCATAACTTAATGACCAAGAATAGGCGACAAAAAGTCAACATCAAATTAGAAAAAATGAGAGCATAGATAACTTAGGGCTTATGGACTAAGGAAAGAAAATACCTTAGATATACATAATAAACCCTAACTTTGTAAGAGTTCTACCAAATGACATTAAATGTCAATAGGTTTTTGGTTCACAAGGGCACACATTCTCCTGCGTTAGCCTATGTAAAAGACTAACTTTATAGTCATGTGAATAATCAAGGTCAATAATATTTAAACATGCATAGTATTTTAGGATGAATATTCAAATTCTAATTCATTTTAGTGCAAAAATGGAAGTGTTCCTACAACAGAGCTTCATTAGATGTGAATGATTTTTATTTAATGTGATGTTGATAAATGAATGTAATTTAATGCCTTCAAATATAAGTGCATAGAATTGAAACATGAGTTTATTTAGTTCTAGGTGGGAAAATGATGGATGAAATTCAAGTTAGATTTAAATTTTAGAAAAGTGGGGATGAAATTTGCAAGTGTGGGATCAATTGCACACTTATTCGATTGACCTGGGAAAAAAAATTACGAAAATCGAGATGGGTAATAAAATAATAAGGATGGGTGCAAGAAAATAAATGAGGTATGTATCCAAATATGTTTAGATACAAATAAGATATAGATAAGGGATTTAATAATGTGTGAGAATAGGTGAATAATGGTATGGGAATGATATTTTTTTTTATAGAAAATTCTATAATTTATTAATATATGTAATAGTATTAAATTATATCTCAAAATAGGCACAAAACTAAGTGTATTGCTTGCTCCTTTGGAAGCGTGCTTGCACAAAAAAATATTATGTCATTGCTTTAACTCTAAAGAACTTTATCTAGGGTTAAGAAAGGAATAGTTAAGTCATTAAGGCTTGTTCCTTTGGAAGAATGCTTGCATGAAAAATCATTGTCATTGCTATAACTCTAATGAATTTTATCTAGGGCTAAGACATGAATAGTTAAGTCATTATGCTAGGAATGAAGAAACTGGTAAAGGCTTGAAATGGTCATGATTGATCTAACTCTATTACGATTTTTCTAGAAATAAAACATGATCAAACTCATTAAATTAATGAAATATGGGTTCAATTATTAACTAAGAAAATATATAAATGTTATTTTATCTTTCAACTTTATTGGATTTTATCTAGACTAGTGCAATTATTGTAGGCAAGAAAAATTACTAAGTTTTGTTGTCTCAATTTTTGAATTTTCAAAAATAGACAACCTCTACAATTTTTTACTTAAAATTTGTAGTTTTCTTCTCTAAGGCATGTTTTACAAGGTTTAAAACTCATATTTGTTAATATTAAATCATCAGTGGGTGTGCTTATCATCATTGTCCAAGATTTGATTGGCCTTTGTTTTTGATTTCTTAGTTTTTTGTTCAATTTTGGGTTTTGAGTTCCTCTTTGCAAGACGAAATTGTTTATTCAAATTGCAAGTTAACTTTACTTGCAATCGGGTCTCAGAAACTAGATTACAAGTTATGTTGCACTATAACTTACAAATCAAGTCCTAAGACCCGAAATACAAGCTTAAACCTTATTACTTGCAATCAGGTTTCAAAACCCCGATTACAACTAAAGTCACTTTGATTGCTTGCAATAGCATTTTAGAGACCTGATTGTAAGTACATAGGTTTTTGTCTTTTCTTGCAAGTTGTGATTACTTGCAATTGGGTTTCTAAAACCCGATTGCAAGCCTTTATATTTACCTTTGCATTATTACTTACAATTGGGTTTTAGAAAATTGAAAGTTGATATTTTAAGAATGTTAAATACTTTTGCACTTGTAATTAGGTCATAGAGACCTAATTTCAATGGGTCCTAATGCATGAAGAATATTAACAAAAATAGTGTTATGCGATAAAAATCAATGACTTTCACTATCAATGATGCAAGTTGATGTTCCTAGACAAATACCTTCACTGATCTTGGATACTTTAAGTGTTAGTATCTTGTAGCAGCATGAAGACCTCTTAGACAAAGGATGATGTAAATAGAGTCGTGTCTCGGGCACTTAGATTATTTTCAATTATGCATTTGTAATTTTCCTTTGACAAATTACATGTAATGCCAAAAATTGTAATTGCAAGTAGTAATATTACTTGTACTCTTGTAACTTATAATTACATGTAAACAACTTACAAGTTGAATGACAATAGGACTGTAATTTGGAATAATTCATAGTTAGCTGTAAAATAAGTCTTAGTTAGTTGGACTTCTCCCACTTTTTGCTCTCAACCCCTCTCCTATATATTGGAAGGTGCTCTATGTAATATGAATCTTTTTGGCAAGCAAGAAAAACTCTGTAGAAATTTACATCAATAAAAACTTTTTGTTTTATACTTGTAAATTTGACTCTGAAGCAATATAAGGAGAACTTTTGAGTTTTCAAACTTCGTGTTGATACTTTGTTCATATATTGATTATGTTCTTATGTCACAGTGATATATTTTTCTACATATACTTGAGATTCTAGTGAGGTTGTCAGAAAGAGATTTAATCTATTTTTTTGTAGACTTTGTGCTGCAAATATTGAGGGTTAAATTAGCATATGTAGTTATGTGTTCATGATAAGAAGGTACAAGACTGTGTTCTTGTAATTGTTCCTATTCATAGAAATCTAGAAGTGCATTATAATGATAGACTTTAAGTTGTTATATGTCGTACGTTATTTATATAATAATCATTTTGGAAGATTGATAAGATAGTAGAAGAGTGAAGACTTTGAGCTTTTTTTTCTACATTCTCGTCTCAAGGAAGCAATAGAAGACTTTGTGCTTTTATGGAAACTTTGCTTCTTATATTGTAAAATTATTGTTTGTAATTGTTGAAATTTCTTGAAAGTTTTTGAATTTGTTACTCTAAGTTGTAGTCTTTTCTGAAAAAAAAAAGAAGAGAAAATAATATCATCTTTCTTAAAAGGAGAAAATGATGTTATCCAACCCAAGTTAGATCGATATTTATATGTTAAAGTTAATTTGTAATAGTAGGAAAGGGGGAGCCTTCCCTTAGAAATAAGAGAGTTTTTAACTCATATGTTGTGACTAAAACCATAATTTTGCATATCTTCCTAGATGTACAAAATTTTCACCCAACAATTTTTGGTTTTGTTGGGGATATGATATGCATCCAAAGGCATTATGCTTTTGGTTGAAGTATATCGACATCCTATTCATTGTAATTTATTTTCTTAATTTGTCAAGCTTTTATCAAGGACATGTAAAATTGCTTCCCAAGGTCCTTGAGAGAATGCTTTTGGTTCGTTGAATCTAACTCCACCTTTACATGCTCTTCATGATGGTTTGAGGAAGAACTTTCCCAAGTTCTTTGGAGATGGAAGACAACATCCCAATGATCACATTGGTGCCTTCTATATTGAATGTGGTGTGGTTGATGTGGAACTTGAGGATGTTTCAGTGAGACTTTCCATTGAAACTCTACAAGGTGTGGTTGCAAATTGGTTCTACCATCTTGCACCACAAACCATCACAAATTGGGCTAATCTTAGAACAAAGTTTGAGGAAAGGTTCAAGTCTGTAGAGGATGTGCATGCATTGTTAGCACAACTGACTCAAATGAAAAAGGACCCACATGAACCCATGCAAGAGCCCTTTGCTGAAAATTTGAAGTGCTTCTTGATCAACACTTAGTTGCCTGAGGTGAGTTTCACGTTGAGAAGGATAGTTTCAAGAGACCTTGTAGCTACATAAACCTTAGCAATTGACATTGAAGATAATCTTATCCTTGTAGGAAAGATAAAGATAGAGGCAAACGGATCCAGAGAAAATTATCCTTTCGAATCATTGTCTACTAAGAGAACAAATCCCATGGTGCAAAGGTTGGCTAATGAGTTGCTTGCTCTCAAAAATAAAATGGCTCAAGGTGTATTCTCTTCCCCTTACAAAGACATTCCAATCAGGTTGTATCCAAATAACGCTTCCAATTATGCAACCAAGATCTAAACAAGATTCATTCACCATCAGAAAGGCTTTCTCTTGAGGCACCACCAACAAATGTGGTTGTGGGGAACTCTAAACCTAAACAAAGTGATCTCACTAGTCTCTTCTAAGAGGAGGAGGCAGATGCAAGTAGTGACTCTCATATCTATTTCATGCAATACCAGAAAGTTGTTGAACAAAAAGAAAATACCACGCCAAATACCATGGGGAATAACAAGCAAAAGGATGAAAACCACTTTGCTAAGGTGTTGGTAAAGGAGGATAATCAACTCATGAGATGTGAAAAGATGAATATGTATGAAGGTACCAGTCAAGTTGAACAAGATGAAAAGAACACATATATATTTCAAGGTCATGAACTTGAACATATTGTACATGAAGATAACAAGGAACTTGATGAAGACCTTTTCACGAACATAATAGAGGAATTTTGTTCAAGTCTTGATTACCCCATGACTCAACAACCACTTCAAAGCCCCACCAAAAATCATTGACCCCACCCCGTCACAGTCCACAAGCAACCACCCCTAACACAAACCTCGATCGTACCTGTTACAACAAAAAGGGCATGGCTATGGTTTCCCCTAGCTTGCACAAGAAAGTGCTCCCAAAGTCAACATCCTTCCACCCTATCTTTAAAAATAATTCCTTTATATATAATGTATTATAATAAAAATTATTAAATAAATATAAATTATTATAATTAATATTAATTTTTTATGTACTATAAATTAAATTAACATATAATTATAATGCAATATATTATTATATCCTTCCTTATCTCTATCTTTATCTATCTATCTATCCCCCTCTCTATCTCTCTCTAATACTTGTCTCTATCACCTCCCTTATCTCTCACTCTTGCCCCCTTCATCTCTGTCTTTGCATCTCTCCCTCTCCCTCTCCCTCTCCATCTATATCTTATTAACTCTATCTCTCATTCACTCTAACTATATCCCATTATCATTACCCCCCCCCTCCCCTCTTCTTCTTTCTCTCCCTCTCTACCTAACTCTCTCCCTCCCTCTATTTCTACCCATCTCTCGCTCCCTCCCTCTCCCCTATCTATTTCTCTATCTCTACCTTTGAGTCACTTTCTCTTCACCTAAATATTTATCTCTCTTCCCATATATCTCTATCTCTCCCTCCCTTTCTCTTCCCTATTTCTCTATCACTCTCTCTCTCACCTCGTTGTCTCTACTTCTCTTTATTTGTTTGTCTATTTATCTATCTCTGTGTCTCTCTCCCTCCCCCCTTTCTCTATATCTCCTTATATCCCTCTCTCTCTCTCTCTCTCTCTCTCTCTCTCTCTCTCTCTCTCTATATATATATATATATATATATATATATATATATACTTTCTTTATCTCTTCCTCTCCTCTTTATATCCATGTCAATATCATTCTCATTCCCCTTCTTCATGTCCATGTCCATCTTCATCTCTATCTATATATTGATCCCCTATCTCTATATCCTTGCCCCCTTCACATTCTCACTCCCTCTCTTGCTGCCTCCTTCTAACCCTATCTCTCCCTCTCTACTTATTGATAATGGATCCTAACTATCTTCTTAACTTAGAGGTATGTTTGGATCCTTGTGAGTTGATGCATAATTGAAACCTTCATTACACGAACGAAATCATTGTCCTACCATTTTACATCTCTTCGTACCTATTGCCAAGGTGCGCAATTGCTAGTTTAGCTAAATTAGTGGTAACAAAGGTTTTATCTTCGTAATCTTAAATGCTGAAACGAATTGTTTGATGATTCCTACTGAAAGGGGAGATTAGATATCAAAAGATGACAGCAAAGAAGATTGAAACAACCGTTGATAGAG
Source organism: Cryptomeria japonica (assembly GCF_030272615.1). NCBI lineage: Eukaryota > Viridiplantae > Streptophyta > Pinopsida > Cupressales > Cupressaceae > Cryptomeria > Cryptomeria japonica. The sequence goes on along the minus strand of NC_081406.1, from coordinate 291,045,939 downwards.
CACCGCATCCAAGTCAATGAGAAGTAATTGATGTATTATGGAATCCATGAGATTTATCATTGGTGGGCCGTGGGCGGCAGCAGTTCATTGGTTTCATTAAGCAGATATTCTAGAATCCTAATGTTAATCTAGGTTTTTGTCGAGATCTTATTCTCTGCTGAGTTCAAGGGAACCCATTTTTTATGCCAGACTCGCTATAATCTTAGTTACAAATCGAGCGGTCAAGAATGTAATTAGAGAAATTATCGGCGACGCAGGTATACTCTCAAGTACTGTTGATGTTCATTTCCAATCTATTGTCCCTATTCGCTGACAAATCGACGATAAGGACGATGGCCTCTTGCTTTGTGAGAGTCGAATTTCGCGCAGAAGTTAGAAATGTCTTTTCCTATCACAGGGGATGAATTTTGGGGTATCCTTTCAATGGGCTACTTCCATGATCTAGAACAGAGGTTTTTGATTTTAGTTGAGCAGGTGGAGAAAATTTAAACTCTGGCTATTGAAGGGGAGGTGGAGGGGTTCTGAGAGAATCGATTTATCTATATTTAAAAAGTCCTTCCTCTCTGCTCCTCTGCAAGACAAAGAGCAGGCGCCCAGGAAAGCAGAGTTGCGAAAATGCTAATGCGAGGAGCACTTGTTGGGCGTCTTCAAGCCCAAGATCGTTGAAGGTGGATAGTCCAGCAGTGGTGCTCGTTTTGGCCTTCCGGATCAAGTTGCCGTGGCCGATTTACTCGGTGTTCAGTTTATTTGATTTTTTGTTCAATGTTTCCTTTTTAACGCCTTCTTAGATGGGGAATAGCCTGTTTGGTCATCAAGTAGTTCAATGCTTAGCTCTGTATCTCAAATATGGATGAATTGGGACTATGTTTATGGTTTGTTATGGGCTAGGTCAAGGCAAGATTTTGAATATATGTGCTTGTTATTATCAAATGTTAATACAGAGGGCAAGGGGATCCACGTTCCTCGTTTACGTGTTTAATTTTTTTTTAAATGCATTCAATATGAATTTCATTATATATTTATTATCCAAATAATTGGCACCTATTCTTTTGTATTTTGACATCATCCAAAATCTTAAAACTTCATATAAATTTTAAAACTTTGATCCATTAGTGGGAATGCTCAGCTGATACCGTAAGGGAAGGCTGGACAAAGAAAAAGTTGAAACCTCCACAATGGCTCAAACTATATCAATCTTATTAATTTCTTTACAGATTAATTACAAAGTGCTCAGGCAAACTACACAATTTGGTAAAGAGAAGAACAATATTCTACGGGGTCTATGAATATAAGCAAATTCATGAAGTATGCTGAATGCTTAAAGTACAATCTTTTCTTGCATGCAATGTGGCGCACTTTAGAAGGAAAAGCATGAAGAATTTCAAATCTTGTGGGAAGACTTGACTAGAGAGTGTAACTGATGGAGTGAAAATCCAGTGCAGCAGAGGATTTGAAACCCGGTAAGGAGTTGTGACGCCTGCAGGCTGATGCTACACTCTCCTGCATACTTTCTGGTCCACACACTATCACACCCACAGTTCTTCCCTCCATTTTCAGACCAAATTTTCCAATGAGGTCTTCCAATTTGACATGCCAATCACAAAGAAGAATTATAAGTATTTGGAGCAAGTAAACTAACAGAATGTTTTAGTTCAACACAAAGCCATATAAAACAGTGGATACAACAAAGGGTATATAACGTCTAGAGTACTATAAACTTGAAAGTGTGCACGGTTTTGCACTTTTCTGACTTTCTTTTTGAGATAGTTAAAACTTTTCTGACATTTTTAGATAAATAAAAATAAAAATAAATTATACGTTTCATGAATTCTTTAGAGGTTATTGCTAGACACATGTAAACCCAGTATAAAATTTCTGAATTGCCCCTAGTCCAAATTTCTACACATGCGCATGCCTTGCTTAGTTATAAATGGTGAGAAAACAATGGGGGTGGCATCCTTCCATCCAGACTGAAGTTAATTTGATTGCACAAGAAATGAAATTACCTCGAAGATTAGGCCGTTGTTGATAATGGATGCTACATCCACTTAAAATGGTGTCGATTTGCTGTTCCCCTACATCGCCACTAGTCTGCATCTCATACATTTCCTCTGTCGACTTGTGGAATTTCTTGGTTTGATCTCTTTCCCAGATCATATAAACTAAGCCTCCAAAGATCACAATCCCCAAACTCATGCAAAGAAATGTCATAAGTCCTCTGGCCCACCATGGGAACACAGTGTAAGTGTTGTAATCCATTGGATATATATAGAACTGATTTAGTAGGATGCTCAATATAAGATATCCTACCAATGCAGAAGCAATTATTGCTGCCTGCCATATAGTATTGTTTGTGCTTGTTATAGAACGCACAGAACCCATACATCTATCTGCCTCGGAGATTTTTTCTTCTTTGATGTGGTCATTGTTTTCGGTGGGTGAAGGTGTTCCCTCCATATCTAGTTTTCCCATTTCAGTATCTGGGGTTTCTTCCTGAGTTACATATGCTTGCACCTCTAATTTCAACAGCCCAGAATAATTTGGACAGATAGTTGAGGGAGATATTAGATTTAAGACACACAGTTCTTCAGTTTTTTTAACTGAGTATATGAGTAGGACTTCCCTGGGAACATGGTTTCCATTGTTAATGTGATGCTGATGCAATGTTTCTGATAAAATGCTCAACAGTGGGGCTATTCCGCTCCCTCCACCAATTAATATCAATGCTTCATACCTGCAGACACAAACATATATAAAATTAGGTCTTTTACATTTTATGTTGGATGAAAAAGGATTATTTTCAACATATTCTTCTTTAATTTTCTGATAGTCCCTGGCCAAGTTCTAGTGTCCCCTCTTGAATACCTAATTGTAGGAGTTATCAAGGCTTTCCAATTTCTCAGCAACTTTTGGGCATATGCTGTGTCTTAGTTTAGGTTGATAAATGCCCAAACATATGCACCATATAAAATATGCTGCAGCTTACGTTTGCACACGATGATATCCCTGTCTTTACTGTATAACTTTTGAAATTGAACAGATTAATTAATACCTTAAGAAGTCACTGGAAGCTGGACCATAAGGACCTTCAATAGCTGCTTGAAGATGCGAAGGTCTCTCCAGTGAGCTTATACAGTTGTCAAGCTTTTTGGTCCATCCTTGTTGGCACTTGATTAGTATAGACAATCGGTCAGAGTCAATGCTTGAAGTAGAAACAATGCTGAAAGGGTGCCATTCTGAACGTGATATAAAAGGAAGGTTCAAAAAAATAACACTCGCAGGGTTGTACACCAGACCTGCATGCATAGCAGTTGCTTAGTTGAAGAGTGTCTTGACTCATTTACATTGTATGTACTTAATTTGTGTTTCCATTGTAGACTTGTTGATCTTCCCATATTCAGATGTATATGGATAGCAAGTTTTTGTATAAATAAGGTAATTTACAAATTATAAGTTTTAGATTTCTAAGTTAATTAGCTACATTTAGTACCTTCTCCAGCTAACAATCTCTGCATACAAAGATTGATTAAAATCCTGATTAAATGATAATCTTATCCCTTGACAAGCCTTAGTATCTTGTCAATAGAAAATGAATACTAAAATGTAGCTGAGAATTACATTTATTGGCAGATCAAAACTTCGAAGTTCAAACTGAACAAAATCAGAAACTTCCTAACCATCCCTTCGTTCCCCAATGATCTGAAAACATACAATGATCAAACTGAAACTCTACTTTATTCCCTAGAGAATTGGACAATTCTGTAATGACAATTAATGCAGAACAAAAATATTAAGAGAAATAATCTCAAAATCCTTTAAAAACCTGAAAAGTTGAAAACTCCTCTAATCGAAATTTATTTTGTCAGACATATTGATACTCTGATACCTTTTCAAAAAAATTCTATAAATGTCAGTATGAGCCTGCTGTCAAATATTGTGAAAATGGTTGCTATAAGATAAATAAATGATCAGTTAACTCCTTCTGAGGCTCAAAGGGGAATACAATATCTTCAAATATGGTTTAAACATTTTGTTAGAATAACAAAGTTATATGCAGATGAGAATCTGGTATAAATGCAAGCAACTCAATTCATAGAAACACAGAATAATGGATGCTTTACTTTCCAGTCTATGAGCCCTAAAGTGATTTGATTCACGAATCCAGTGTTTATGCAAGAAAAATATGAATTGACATAAAAAGTGGTTTTATTTGTACATAAACAAATTAAGTTTGGTAATAAGGCATGTATACTTACTTGGATGCTTTGCAATAACCAGTTGCACTATGTTTGAAGGCAGTTTTCTGGCAGATATAACATGTACAGTTTTCTGTGACTGGAGGAACCGGAGGTAACGATCAAGAAAAAAAAGGAAAATTCCAGGTAGCGCAAGAGAGAGTACCATGTCTCCAACGTGCAGTGCAAAGAAGACAATGAATATCAAATACAGGTGGTGAGTGTAGTAAAATACTTCAAAGAAACGTTGTCTGATGGGTTTTATTGATGTCAACCAAATTATCAGGCCTGCCAACAAAGCAATCTCTCCAGCTATATTTGAATATCCTATTTTAACCCAGGAAAACATCTGCACATCAGAAAAACCTATGTTACCAATGCTTTCATAGTGCTATGTTTAGAATTAATTATTAAAAACTTAAATTGGACATGACACAAATGTGATGTTGAGTGTTCCCTTGATGAAGTCAACATCACATTTTGATTTAAATGATTATTATATTACAGGATAAACGTTTAGCTGTGTATTTATGTGCACAATTAATAAAAAACTAGAACTTTAATATTTCTATGCATATCATTGAGGTTGCCTTTGAAAGAATCATGCATGGGCATGTATAGGCTACTAAGGGATTTCTATTCAATCTGGAAGTGATGCAAGGATGCGATTGGAATAAAGTAATGTGGATCTAGGATAAAAGATATATAGAATGAAAGTAAGTATATCTCTCTTGTCATTTTGTACCAGGATGTTTTGTTCCTTGACCATATTTGAAGTGTTTGTGAAGATTCTAATTAGACTTTTCCACTTTTTCTATTATCCAGTGTTCCACGGGGACGCGTCCCCCCACTTTTTGGGCGCGTCCCCCTGTCAGAAATGTCTCGGGGACGGGGGGACGGGGACGCGACGTCCCCCGCCGTCCCGCCACCAGCACCCAAGCCCCGCAATAGAAATTGGGAACAATTTCATTCTCTGGAATGACGAAACGATAGGTATTGTTTGTTTGCCATCTAAGTTTCTAATTTATTATGCTCATCATGTGTTGCAACACAATCTGTACAGATCAAGTTTTGGAATTCAGAGTGGCAAGTCAATTTATAACCCCACACACAGATTGAGATAGCACTTACAATTTGTAATTCCCAAATTAGATTCCTTCAAGTTAGCAAAGGTGGTTCAGACAATGAACCTATAATGAGCAACTCTTTCTTGTGCGTGATGCATTTGTTGCAAATGACTATGCATCTAGTGTCTTTCGTAAGATATTGTGTCAAGTACACTCATATCAATTTCTACAATAAATTCATCACCTCCACTCAAGACCTTGTCGTTCAATCTATTTATAAATTTTGGTAATTTAAAGCTCAAAGATTTTGACTACTATTTTCAGATAATGTTACATGTACCGTTTCTTTAACATATATATGGTCATAGGGAATTAAGTGTTTGAAGTTAAGGGGTTAAGAACTACGAAACCCAGGGACGCGTCCCCAACCTGAAAACCCCCGTCCTAGTCCTGGGGACGTTTCGGGGACTTGGGGACGGGCAGGGGACATCCCCCCCACGTCCCCAAATTGTCAGAATTTTGAGGGGACGTCCTCGAAATGGGGGTACGGCTTCCCTAGCTGTTGGGGACGTCCGTACGTCCTGGGGACGGCTGGGGACGAATTGGGGACATCCCAGTCGTCCCGGGGATGGCTAGATGTCCCCCACATCTAGGGCTAGGGAAAAATATTAAAAAAAAAAAAAAGTATTTTCAATTTTTTTTTTAATTTTTCTAACATGGGCCCTCTATCAATTCAAAATTTTCAAAATAGTTATAAAAAATTATTGAAAATACGACTATCTATATTTTTCTAACATGGGCCCTCTATATTGAAAAAAATTAAAAAACAACTATCAATTTTTTTATTATTGAATTTGAATAATTGTGAAATCAAAATACAACTATCTATATTTTATTATTTTCCTAACATGGGCCCTCTATCAAAAATTAAAAGGCAACATTAAATTTATTAATTCATATCAAATATTTATTAATTTTAAATTAATTCATATTATAAATTTTAAAATTTATAAATAGAAAATAAATTAAATAATAAATATTATACTTTGCTTTTTAGTATTTACTTAGTACTATTTTGATTTCCATATCGCAATTGACAATGAAACAATATGGCAGCAGTGTAGCCTTTGGGCATTTTGTATGTTATTTCTTTAATATCTATTATGATATGCATATTGACAATGTGAATGAATTGAAATTCTGAATTATGAGTGCATATTGAGTATTGAATCCATTGATAATGTTGTATGTTCAATGTTTTCATAGTATCATACACATGCTATATCCATGTTTTCATATGAATATAATGTATACTATAGATGCATGCTTTATCCATGTTTTCATATGAACATTTAGAATTTTACTATATATTTTAAATTTTCCCTATATTTTATATAGCCGTCCCCTTTGCCGTCCCCAAATTTGGCAGAAAAAATTGCCGCCCCTGTCCCCTCGTCCCGGAAACTTGGGGTAACGTAGGTTAAGAAAGAACATGTTTGGTAAAGTTACTCAAAGCTATATCTTAGGATGGCATCTCTACCAGCTAACTTGGAAAGAATGATCTAAAAATAAACACATTAAGTGGAATTTCGATATATTTTAATGGAGGTTAATAACTATTTTAGCCCTTGATTTTTGGTCACTTGGGAATGTAAGGTGTGGAGATGTATATCAGTGGCACATGGGAGGCTGTCTAAGTACCAAGGATGTGAAGTGAAATCAGAGTCCTCAGCTGAGGAATCCCAAGCACAAATATATCCAATGACATAATAATTTGAAAACTATTTTAAATATTTTAAAAATTAATAATTAATTGCTAAAAAATACAAGTAAGAAATGATGAAAATGGATTAATTTCTATATTTTTCATTACCAAATCAATACCTGAAATACAACTAATGTAGAGCCTTCATTAAGATCAAAATAGAAAATGCTTCTTCTCTACTGCTATCAGTTGTTTTCTTCTGTCTCTTGTTTGTTGGTACTCTTAAAGAAAAATATTCTGACTGTTTTGACTCCATTTCAAAAACTGATCTCCTCTTCAATATGTGAAAGGCACTAACAGGATAACAAGAGGCCTTTAGGAATTAGACTGTTTATATATTTTTTATTTATCTTATTTATTTATTCTTATGGATAAGAGGCATGATGGTGAGGGTGAGGTCAGGAGTTCCTATTTTGGGGATGAAGGGGACAGGATATTTTTTCTCAGGCCTTTGTGATGCATTCCTATGTAACAATGTTCTAGAAGGATAACACGATGATCTCAGTTTTGGTTTAAAAAGTGATTCCTTCTTTGCTTTGCAATATTAATGCACATTCAGAAGATTCTTACTAGTGTTATCTATAATTGCTAATTTCATGTATGGTACCTAGACTCAGCTCCTATTCAGCAATACAAGCTGAGTCTAAGGTTGAACGAGTTCAAATGACTCAGGAAGCTTAAATAGGTAGGAAAAGTCCCTGAAAGACCTAATAAGTTTAAAGATTAAGCACAACCGGTGACATATAAATGCATAAAACATTATTTATTCATTTTCTTATATTGCTTTTCTAGTATATCAATTCACAGGGAGGAGAGACTGTTTAAACTAAAAAACAGACTCAGATTTCAAACAGTAGACTTGTTTTTAAGATATCTTTTCCCGAGTTACATTTTTCTATTCAATACATATTTTGACTTGTGTTTATTTTGATATATTAAATCAAAAAGAATAATTTTACTGATCTTCCAAGTCCTTTGTTAAGTCGGATGAAATCAATTAGATTTGACTCTCTGTCTTGTCCAGAATCTGGCTACTAAGCTTTATGATTGATAGAATCTCATCATTTTTCATTTCTATAGTAATGCTTGTTAATATATTTGATATTGCTTCATGGAACTAGACATAATAAGCATGGAAACACTATTGGACACGTCTTAGATAAAGAGGCATGTTTGCAAAGCACATCTTACATGTCAGCCATACTGACTACTATGTATAAGATTTTGGCATATACCAGAAAACACCACAACTATATAAACCTGCCTTTTGCATTTCTATCTTTTGAGGACAATTCTAATCAATAACAAATCTGTTTTAAATATTAGAAACTTTAATTCCCATATCTAACAAGAATTGCAAGCTGCAACCTTTTGATAAAATCCCTTGTCAAAAATAATCGATATACCACAAAAGTAGTTGATTGTGCAGCGTTTTAAATCATGTTTATAGGGAAAATGTAAGTACCTTGCCAGGAAGTTCATGTGTGGCTCCCCATATCAATAAATAGGAAACCCCATGAGCCGTAAAGATCACCATTGTCACATGAGCTATCCAGATGTGATACTTCACTGAAAGTTCAAATGAAGTGTTGAGAAGTTGCAACAGGACAGATCCACGAGTAACTGGGAAGAAGAGGAAAGCTAGACATAGGGTTCCAACTAATCCAAGACGAGCTGAAATAATAGCGCACTGTATTTCCCACCTGCAAAGACATTATGTGAGCTAAATTAGAATTATGTTTATGAAACCTCAATAAGTTGCAATTATGACAACTAAGATGAGCTTAACATCTTAAAATATGTGAGCTGCAGATAGAAATGGAAATTAATGAATCAGAGATATTTTCAAAATTATATTTCCTGTCAGAAGGGGATACAATTTGATCCAGAGATACATAATGTTTTCTGCTTCCAAATAGGAAGCATTGACATAAAGAAAAGAGAATCTCCCTTTAAAAGGAGAAACCTTCAAAATTAGCCAATAGTCTCTAGAATCATACTTTTCTAGGACTATGGATATTGAATGCCAAAAGTCAAATTCCCCTAAGAATAAGTAATGTGAATCTTCTGGATTCTGCTAATAACAATAAAGTCCAAATTTCCCAAACTCGCCGCGAGTCAGGGGAGTTTGCCGAGTTGGCGAGTCGAGCCAAGCTCGGCGAGTTTTGACAACTCGTGACTCGGACTCGGGCGAGTCAGGCAAGTTATGGTAAAACTCGCTGAGTCCGAGCTCTAGGACTTGTGCTGCAGCATGTCAAACATGGCAGACAGAGAGGCTGAGGCTGTGGCTATGGCAAAGGAGGAGGATAGAGCACGATCCGGCACAGACACAACTGATGTTGATCATTGTGGCACCTCACAGCTACTTAGTCATCCAGGACCTACCTTAGACGCCTTTGTAGGAGGCAGATAGACTACTTTGAGGCTGAGGCTACAGATGAGCTAGAGCTTCTATTTGATGATGTTATAGTGTCTTTAAGCTTTATTCAATAATGGGTGCATCAAACGAGTTTTAAATAGTTAAAAATCTCTAAATTTCAAGGGTTTTTTTTATTTTGCTGAGTCATAGCCGAGTCACGAGTCAAGTTGGCCTTGCCGAGTCCGAGTTTGAGAACTTTGCAATAAACTAATTAAATCTTTTTGAAATTTGAATTCTTAACATTAAGAGGTTACGACTGCTAGTAGTAAGTTGAATTATGATATTAGCAATTGTTATAATTTATATTAAGTAGAAGAAATTGCTTATATATTGACAGATAAGGTTTTGCTATCATAACAGAAGCAACAGTCTCAAGCTCATTATCATAACATTAAAAATAAAATTTTCCCTGCCATTTGCTATAGAACTTGCATCTATGTGCACAAAAGGACTAGTTGCCAAGGCACATAAAAGGCTTCAGAAACTAATCTTCTAACAATATTGCCCTACTCTGGTTCGCACGCATGAATAACCATGATCCTTTGCTTCAATATGGGAGATGACTAGGAACTGCATTTTCCATAGAAAATAAATATTAACTAACTTAAATGTGAAGCATATAGAATTTAATGCAATTTATTCTTGTCTATTAGAAATGACATATTGGGGAGTGTTGTAATGGCATTGTTATTTTCAACCTCTTCATTCCAAAGGCATATCTCTAAAATATCAAATAAGCATGTTCTTCAACTTTCCTTTCTAATTCATGATTGGTGGAGTACTGGGATAAGCACAAATTGTGCTACGAAAAGAATCCATATGTTAGTATGTTGATAATACAGTGTCACTAATAAGCTGTCAATTGCTAAAACAAATCAGTTGAATAAAGTATTGTTGTGACGTATTCACACATCGCCCCATTGTAAATGGGGACCCCTACTTTTTGCTTTCTAGGGTTAGTTTTCTTTGCTTGGTTGCCTAGTCTTGACTATTAACCTTTGCATTGGAGAGTTGTCAAAAAGATCATTAGGATAGCAAGGTTTGCTTGAGTTCAAGTTGGTCAGTAGGTGGTCTAGGTCAAGGTCTCTAGGGTCTCTTTGAAAGCCTTCCCTAGGTCAGGCTTTGCTCTTGTTGCTAGGTTATGTCTTGTTTGAGTTTGAGGAAGTCAATGAAGCTTTGTGAGTGAATATCATCTTTGAGGGTTTGAGATTGGTCCAGTTGATGAATGATGAAGTTCTAGGCACTGATTGATGTAAAATTGACCTATTTTGCCCTTGGAAATGCCTAACGACCAAGCCTAGACTTTAAATTTTGGAAAAGGGACAAGAATTTGAGCATTTTTGCAAATTTCGCTCCTGACCCTTCCAAAGGGTCCAGAGCGAAATCTTCCTTAGCTACCTCTTGACTCCTATTCTAGGCAAAACTTTCACTTTAAGGCATGGATTGGGGGGAAATAAACTTGAGTTCACCTTTGGAGACGCCTTGGATAAGCTCGGGTATGGAAATTTGATGAAAAGGTCAAGATTTGAGCCTAAAGGACAAATTTCGCTCCTGACCCTTCCAAAGGGTTCAGAGCGAAATCCTTAGTAAGACCTAATTTGTCATCAAAAACATTGAATTGACATCATCTTGAAGGAAAATGGATTTGATTAAGATGAAGGAAGGATGTAAAAACCAAGTCTAAGAACAAAGTTGAGGGAAAAATGAAGAAATTGAACCTAAAACATGAATTTCGCTCCCGACCCTTCCAAAGGGTCCAGAGCGAAATTCCTAAAAACTCCTTTTGCTCCCAATTTTGTATCAAGCCTAGAGTTGATTGAGGTGGATTGAACTTAGAGGCATCCTTAGGCATGCCTTTGGGTAAGTTGTGGTCACAAAATGTGAAGAATTCGTCCTAAAATGCAAATTTCGCTCCTGACCCTTCCAAAGGGTCCAGAGCGAAATTTCCTAAAACCTCTATTTGCTCCTTGTTGAGACCAAGATCTTGATTTCTAAGGCATGGTTGGGAAAGAATTGATATGTACTTGCCTTTGAAAGGTGATTTAAGGCAATGAAGTGATGGAATTGAAGCTAAATCACAAATTTCGCTCTTGACCCTTCCAAAGGGTCCATAGCAAAATTCCTTATAGGTCCTATCCTTGGCCAAGGTCCAAAGCGAAATTTCTTAAAACACTATTTTGCTTCTTGTTTGAAGCCTAGATTTTGTCCCTATGGCGTAAGATTGATGTATTCTTGCCTTGAGAAGAGATTTGAGGCAAAGAAATGATGAAAATTGAGCTAAAATGCAAATTTTGCTGCTGACCCTTCCAAAGGGTCCAGAACGAAATTCCTAGGAGATCTAAAGTTTTGACTAAGTCCTTGAGAAAAACCCATTCCTAAACAATTTTGGAGGCGAATGATTTGATCTTGGTAAGGTAAGGTTGAAAATGAGGTCTAATTGAGCAACTTTGTCCAATTTCGCTCCTGACCCTTCCAAAGGGTTCAGAGCGAATTTCACTATAGGGCCTGTCCCTAGAGAGGATCCTAAGCGAATTTCATTCTAATGCCTTCTTGTTGATGATTTAAGGTGAGAAATATCATGTTAGAACAAATATATCATGTATACTTAATCATCCTTTGTTTGTTTTGCAGATTAATAAAATCAAGATGGAGGAGGATCAGGCTAGGACAAGGAAGACCTATTCAAGTTCCATCATCATCAAGGACACTTCAGATGCATGGAGAAGGACTCAAGGTGCTTCTAAAGCATTGGAAGACTTCAAGTGTTCGAGGAGTTGCAAGCTATCCTCAAGATCTTCATTCTACCACATGGAGAAACCACAAGATATCAGAAGAAAGATCTTGTAAGCATTTCAAGGCGAAGTGGGCTACTAAGGAGTGATCTGACCATAAGGAGGCTTTATCAAACATATGAGAGTCAAGGGGTTACATCATTCACTATGTACATCAAGGATGAAGGAAGATCAATCAAAGTCAATGTAAGGGCAAATGCAAGACAAGGTGGCATCCCAGTCACTATTCCTCCAGTCAGATAGCTCCACCTCAACATGTCCAGATTCAATGTACTTGAATCACCAGTGATGGCACAAACTTCGAGGCACCTACCCCTGACATCTATTGGTCCACATTCATGAAATGTAATTTTCTCATTGGCTAAAGGAGTTTGTTGTAGCAAACCCTAATTAGGGTTTTCATCTTGTAATCCCAGCCATTGATTGTAAATCAATCATAGCCGTTGAATTGTAAAGAGCTCCCTATACAAAGCTCTGGCTCTTCATTTGTAAAAGTTAATAGTTAAGAGTTAGCTAATAGGAGTTAGTAGCTATAATAGTGAATATAATAGCAATTAGAGTAGATTACGAAGAGAAGGCAAGGAATTGTTGCCTTGATTGTAAATGAACTCCATTTTCATTGAAGTTATGGTGAAGTGTGTTGTTTCTTTGCAATATGCATGGTCTCTTGTTGAATCTTCACTTTAGATGGTAAATAATTAGATTGAATGAAGGAAGTTATTGAATGTACTCGCGTGGAATCTGCCTAGTCCAAACCACTAGCCTCTTGTTGATTGTAAGTGTGCCCTGCATGGTTAACTGGCATAAAATGAGCTTAATCTCGAGTCGTTACACGTCTATTGTTCATGCATTAACTCGAATGGTGTTCAGTGTCTAATGGTGTACGATTTGAATATATTCGAAGCATCCCTTAGAAGATCGCACTGAGTTGGTGTCGGATTGTTCAACCTGATAGTGAGACCCAGCCCAGTAGGATTCCAACTAGTTGTTTGTCTATCTTCTTGCATTCAAGGTCTTAGATTAGACTCTCTAAACCCTACACCTTTTGCTATTTCTTTATTATCCCAGTGAGTAGATAGGACTTGAGTTCCAGCAAATCAAACGTTCAGGCAGGCAAATGTAAGTCCACTTGTGATTCCAGCATAATCACATCAGACCGAATTGAGCTTATCCACACGTAGAGACCCTACATATAAGAACCTTGGAGTCTTCTCGAATGATCCTTAGGCGAAATCTTCAGCATTCGAGGAAATTTTGTTCAAGAGAGGATAAGATACCTTGGTATTTTATTCTGTGTTCGCATGTGCATGAAAAACACATCAACAAGTAGTAAAGCAGTAGAGATTCATACTTGATCTTTTGCTAGGCAATACTTGCAAAAACAATCAATACTTGGGAACTAGTGCATATTTTCAGTCCATTAAAAAACAAATAGGAGCGCACAACATGAAAATGACAGCAACCCAACCATATGGATTCAGTGGATTGAGATTGTCTATATATTTTTGAGTCATAATAGCAGAGCTTTGATCAATCACTCAGATTGAAAAAGTATATGGTGTAGCTAAGAAGCATAGAGGTTAGTGAATTCAGGAGTTCAAAAAGCGTTACGTTCCTCATCTATGCATAAAAGAAATGCAATTGAATAAAAGTGGACTGTTTTATTTTCCAGTTGTGATGGCATATCTTAAGCCAAATTTGTAGCATTACTGGTTCATAACCATTAAATTCCTATTTTTACAAAAGGTACCTAGTATGCTCATACTTCATATATTTTCTATGCTCATATCTTGGCATCAAGGCATGTAAGATATGTTGGTGTTGGAAATAAGCCACACCCGGACCAACGATGGACTGGTCCAAGAGGGGACAGTAGCTCAGTGGTAGAGCACTCCAGCAGTGTTGGAAGGTCCTAGGTTTGAGTCCTAGCTGGTCCATGTCTCAACATGGTATCAGAGCCAAGTCCAGGCTAGGAGCCCCAAGCACACGAGAGGTGTGGCTTAAGGGGGGGTGTTGGTGTTGGAAATAAGCCACACCCGGACCGACGACGGACTGGTCCAAGAGGGGCCAGTAGCTCAGTGGTAGAGCACTCCAGCAGTGTTGGAAGGTCCTAGGTTCGAGTCCTAGCTGGTCCATGTCTCAACAAGATAGTGCTCATAGTGCACCTGTTAATTACTCCTTTTATGCTTTAAAATTGACTCTTGTGTGCCGGTATAAACTTACCAATATTGACATGTTAGCATTATGTGTCTCGTTTGCTGGCAGTCAACTACATATTTGGTTGTTCTTGTTGGTTGCAATAATGACGAATGAGATCATAAAATCCTATCAAAAAACAATTAGACTTGTCAACCAGAGAATAAAGTTGATAAGGTGGGAAATGTATAAATTTAAAGGCCTTAGATTATTGTAATGAGCTAGTTTACATGCTATTAGATTTTTAACTTTAAGCTAAGCTGTTTCATTACAATGTACATTCCATGTCTAAATGCATTTGATGCATATATGTTAATGGAGGTGAAAAAAGTTTTTGAGGCTTACTTTGCATCAGACAGACAAGCAAGAGTTTCTCAATCTAGACCTGCAACATTGGCCAATTCATTATTCATGAATAGAAGTAAAGATAATGGAACTCTATTAGGTTCTGAGATAATTACTATACCAGTGATTGTGGCTATGTGAAGCTCTTTGCATAGAGTATTTTTCTCTTAGCCTATATAATCTTTTGATTTAAAGAAAATTTAACCCTCCATGTTTCCACCAAATGATGAAGCTTGGGAACAAGCTGGGCTTTGCTGTTCCGTATATGAAGTATATTTTCATATGAATGACATTGTAGATTCTCCTGTGTAGCATGCTTAAGCTAGCTTCAATTCTGAGATTTTCTATCCGGTTGTTTGACCAAAGTTCAGCTACTGTGCTTAAAAATATACAGCCAACCTCTTTCTACTGAATCTATACCATATGGATAGATTACTGTCATTTCATGTTGCGGTCTCCTCTTTTTGCTTTGCTATGGACTGTAAAATGTTCACAAGTTCTTCAAGTACAGATATACCCTGCAGTTAAGGAATTTGTGGATTTGCCTACAAATTGATTCTTGTATGAAGAACAAGAGTTAGCCCCTTGATCATGAATCCCTAAGGATGAACTAAGGAAACAATATTTTGTCTAGAATGACATCTTCAGAAAAAATGTTGACCCTTTGGAAACTGGTGTAAGAGAAGAGATGCTAGATCATTTTCTCTTAATGGGAATGGATCTCTCAAAGATGACAACTTTGCCAAAATTTTCAGTACTTGATAAAGTAATATAAAATGATGCTTCCAACCGCCACCCCTCTCTTCCACCACACAAACAAAAGAGGAAAAGGAAAAAGGAAAGGAAGTAGAACATGAATGCCATTCCATGGGGTTACCAACAATTAAAAGAGACTTATGGATTTGCATTAGAGTTATTACATATTTATTTCATGGAATTCTACCATGAACTACAAGGATTCAAGCAAATAGGGTAAATTGGAATAAAATAAAAAAGAAATTCACACAGCTAATGATTGGATTAGAGTTTTGTGCTTAAGAAATACCCTCAACAAATCACTGCAGATATGAAACATATAGAAGAATGCAATGTTAACCATAGCTTAGAAGTTACATTCTCCTGGAGTTTTTCAATAGAGTCTGGCTCTCATTCACTTTGCTCTAACCTAATCATTCAAGTTTGATTCATTTGTCTCCTTAATGTCGTTGTAGCTCACTGTTAAACCCAATTGTGCCTTATAGAGGGATGGTGTAGCATTGTCCAATTTCAGTAAGAGCCTCTCTTTACTCAAGATTGAACATTTAGATTCCAGAATTTCATTTCACCATTCATTGTACATGTAAGTCGATGGCAACATGAACGAGTATGTACATGTAAGTCGATGGCAACATGTAAGTCAGTTTTAGAAGACTGAATATGTTCTAGTATGTAGGGAACTTTAAAGAAGATGTCTATCAAATTACTTTTACCAATAATTAAAAGGAATGTATGGATTTGCGTTAGAGTTATTACATATTTATATCAAAGAATTCTACCTTAACTAACAAGGATTCAAGAAAATAGGGTAAATGGGCATAAAATAAACAAGACATTCACACAACGAATGGTTGGATTATAGTTTTGTGCTTAGGCAATATGCTCAACAGATCACTGTCGATTGAAACACAAATAGAAGAATGCAATGTTAAACATCACTTAGAAGTTACATTCTCCTGGAGTTCTTCAGTAGAGTCTGGCTCTCATTCACATTGCTCTAACCTATTCATTCAATTTTGTTTCATTTGCCTTCTTAATGTTCTTGTAGGTCCCTGCTAAACTCAATTGTGTTCCCTATAGAGGGAGTGTTGCATTGTCCAATTTCAGTAAGAGTCTCTCTTTCCTCAAGATTGCATTTAGCTACAACCCCTGAACATTTAGGCTCCAGAATTTCATTTCATCATTCATTGTACATGTAAATTGATGGCAACATGGGCTAGTGAATCATGAATGTATAGCTCAACCTTAGAAGACTATATATGTTTTAGCATGGAAGGAACTTCTATCAAGTTTCTTTTGCTTCAAGTTTTTCTCCAGTCAATCGTTTCAAATTTCAATCATCAGTTACTCCCACAAATTTAAAACATTATAGAGAATGATCTCCCTGAAGCATGGAAGCATATAGGATATCATATTGATGAACCTCAAAAGATTTCTAGAAGTGAACGTGAAGCACAAGCAATTTTGATGGTTAAGAACCCTCGTACTATAGATTTTCAGCTTCCACAGTCCACATGGTATTTGAACACAGGTTCTGGTATGAATGTTTTCAAATCAACACCTTCAATCAACCTGTCATCCATCACCACTTCTTCATCCTAATGATCGATTGCAGATGTTGATCCAAAATGTTATTAAAAAATTATCACATTGGTTACTCTAGAACTTTGTTCAAAACCCCACACTCGTGAATCAATTTATTTGTGTAACTCTGAATTTTTCAACCTGCAGAATCTTATTGCATTGGATGAACAAAACATTTCAGCCATTTCATTCTATAGCCACCCCAAAAAACTTTCAATGGAACAATTGGCTGGACTTTCATTTGGTAAAGATCACCATTGTGCATTACAAGACATTTTTGCAGGAGAATATTATTCTCATTGTATTTGAAGGGCACATTTTAAAATTCCAACTGTGGGCATAATCTACTAGGGCTAAGCAATACAATAATGAATTCTAATTGCTAGAGTAAATGAATTAGAATGAAGGAAACAGAAAAGGGGAGAAAATACTAGGTAGACATCTCATTTGTATAACTCACAAATCTTTTGTTTTTGATCTATCATTTGAATAAAAAATGTGTTAGGTATTTATAATGGAAAAAGAGACAAGGTCCAGTGCATTCCCTAGTTTGATATATTTACCTCTGCATAGGTGAATGGTGCATGAATCAGTACAATTCTCTTTGGGATCAACAAGAACAACAAATGCTGGCTTTATTGTTCTGCAGCTCTGCTACATGGTCAGTGACTCAGTTGTTGTCTCATTTGGAGTTTAGTAGTGTTTGTATATGTCTCAAAGGGTTTCAGGTTAGTCGGCCATTTTTAACCTTGCCTATGACAAGGTTGCCAACATTTGAACTAGTAATATAATCACAACAATATAGTAAAGGCAGTGAAATGCAACAATATAGTAAAGGCAGTGAAATGCAACAATATAGTAAAGGTGGTAAACATTTTTTTTTTGGATCTAGAACGAGAACTCAAGTGCCATTCAAAATTTCTGTCAAGAACGCATTCAAATTAATTTAATTAAGAATTTTCTGTAAACTGTTAGGTTTTCCATTTCTGATGAGTATTTATCAGCTCTAGAGATTCAGTATTTGATGTAAAGCAACTAGATTAGTTACTTACAGTTTGACCCCTGGTGGTACCTCGCTTTGATTAACTCCATCCAGACCATTTACAATATAAAAGTACAAGCTCCACACCAGTAAACCTAGAAAGATAATTAGAATAACGAGTTCTCCACCAGTAACAGTTCCAAGAGGTCCTCCTGTGATGATTGGATATGTCCATAGGCTCACTGCCCGTTTCTTGCTTTTTGGCCTGAAATAGAAATCAACACTTTTTATGCCTTAATTAAGTAAACTGTAAAACAATTATGTATAATTAATAAAAATATATCAAACAGGTTCTTGAATTGATTCTTTTTATCATTATACCATTTGGTGCAGGAGAGTAACTGCAGCGAATGATCTTTTATTGTGTACAATTAATCAGATATTTCAATGAAACGATTTCCATATAAGAATCTTCTGAAAACAATGCATATTCTCTATCCCTTCATATTTTCATGTACCAGATTTAATTAAATCACTGATTGAATTGTGAGTTTGTAAGCTTGCTCGTGTTGCAATGCATAACATATCTTGTAAGAAGCCTTTCGCCAATATTCCTAAGCCCAAGATTAGATTGAGATTACCTTTATTTCTCTTTATTCAGTTGTTTAAATCTAACAAAAGGAATGTTTAGAGCTTTATGAGCTTGGTTGAAATCTTACTTAATAGTTTGCTGGTTTCTGGATATGTGGAGGTAGATGGACCCCAAAATAGCTACCAAAAATATAGGAGCTGAAAGCAGAATGTTGATTGGACCTGTATAAACCAAAAATAGTAAATAACTTAACCAAATAATGCATGATAATTGTTCGTAATTTTCAGCAGTTAGATAATACAGCATGTTACTGTTATTTGTTATGCTTTTTTGAAGTAGCCTAAAAACTGGTAAGATCAAGTTAAAAAAAAAAACTTACAACATGAAGAAGGTCAAGTCAAAAACTAAACTTATATCATGATGAAGATAGTTAAAGATTTGATTTACACAACATAAATAGAGCTCTAATACAGATGCCGCTTGTCCTAGATGGTTATTCCATGGGAGTTAAACAACCGGGAAGCAAAACCTCCTGCTGCCAAACTACTAAGTTTCAACCAAAGAATAGCAGCTTTTAATTCTGACAGAACTTGTATCTTCTTAGTCCTACAAAGTAAACCTCAAGATCGTTTGGCTAGTTAAAACAAATACATGAACTGGTAATCTCTCTGGCTATCATCTAAGAGGATTCGACCAGGAGTTACTATCAGAGGGCCTAGGTTGAGTGAAGGGGTGTTTTTAATTATGGAAAAAAGACATGTAAGGTCTTTGCCTCATACTGCTCTGAGCAGAATATCAACTAATTTCCATTTTGCTCTGAAGCTCTGTACACTTCACAACTAATTAGTCTGAGAAAGAACTCAAGTGTGATTCTACAGGTTATGGAGCTCATAGAATTCCATGGAAAGAGACATTTTTATTCCAAGAAGCCAAATACATTAACACCAGCATTATCATCAGTAGCAATTGCATAATAATGGGGGCAATAGTTCACCAAGATTTGAATCACCCAGTGAACGAAGGTAAACAAACCCATAGAAGAACTTGAAGAGAACATGGGGTGGGTTTGGGTCTATAATATATTACATGGGTGTACTTAGGCATTGCCATAAGTGGGAAGTGGCCTTGTTCCATTGTTCTAATTGACAATTATCATTTAAGAGAATCAATCAGTTAGTTTCTTAACATGGAAGTATAATCTCCAACACCAAATATATCACCTTCAAAGAAGAGGAAATGGCAGTTGAAATTTCTAGAATACGCTAACCTCCATGAATTGCTAGACCTCCACGAAGCACAAACAGAATTCTTCCAGAAAACCAACCCCTAGTAAACATGATTAACTAATAATATACTGTTTTCTGAGAAAAAGATTATGAAATCTTACCAACCACTCCAAAATAGGATGTACTTGTTTTGCTCATGAAAGTCGCCCAAGACCTCTCCCAAAACTTCGTTGGTCTCAGAAACCAGATAACCATCCATCCAACAAAAAGTATGAACATGACCAGTCTCAGCAAATGGGTAATAGTCCTTCGGAAGGTGCTTAAAGCTTTCACCTTCATCTTCCCAATTGAATTCCACCAGCACAAGGCAAAATGGCGGAAACAGAAAGTTGGGAAGAAAGATGAAAAAGCTCCCAATCAAAGTTGAAGTGCTTTCAAGCAGTGATAACTCCATGGGTACCTGCATTATATAGTGAACGCCCGAGGTTCACTCACGTGTTTCTACTATAAACAACAAGGCTTCCATTTCCCTTGCTTACAAGTTGGAAAAGGGTGGTGAGAACTTTTTCACCTGTCCTACTTGTGTAAAACCCCGTTTCCATTGAATCAATGTATGGCCAGTCTGATTTTACTCTGCATAAATTTTGTAACGTAGACGTTCTCCAGTTTTTGAGGGACAATATCAGGCAAGCCTCGTTCGTTACCATGCTTGACGTGTGGGGTCAAGGTCGATGATGTTTTGTTGGGATTGTTTGAAAACTACATTTACAGAATCTCGAATTATAAAAACCCCAAATAGCAACAATTTTTGGTATTTTTTTTGGTTTATCCATTTTTAAATCTACCAACTTGTCAAATCTCAACCTACATTTTTGGTTTTCTTTTTCAGTAATTAGCTACAGAGACCTTAAGCGGTAAATTATTTAATTATATAAAATGCACAATCATTTAATCAAATGTTTTAGTTGTACAGGAGTAAATTGCTATACAAAAGAAGTGTAGGTTGATTTTTTCTGTTTAAGAACAAATAATTGAAATTAAATTTTGAATATTAAATGAATGAAGAATAAATGTGATATAATATTGAGATTAAGGTATTTTGTTTTCAGAATTAGGAGAATATTTATATTGTCATTATGTTTGAATTATTTGTCTTGGTATAAAAAATGTGTTATCATACATTCAATATTTTAGATTTCAAAGATGTCTAAAAAATTGTATGGTTCAATCTCAAGTACAATGAATTTGATTCTCATTGTAATCAAATTGATCTTTGATACACACATTTGAATTGTTCTATAAAGCATATTGAATTCGTCTAATTGTGGTGTATGATGTGTTCATAAGAATTGTGGTGTATATAAACACCTCACAAGAATCTACAAGATCGTCAGGATTAAGTTTTCCCAAGGCGGACCCCTGATTTGATTGGAT
Organism: Cryptomeria japonica; assembly: GCF_030272615.1. Classification (NCBI taxonomy): domain Eukaryota; kingdom Viridiplantae; phylum Streptophyta; class Pinopsida; order Cupressales; family Cupressaceae; genus Cryptomeria; species Cryptomeria japonica. Next base: position 291,024,546 of record NC_081406.1, on the reverse strand, counting down.
TTACAACTTCAAGCAAATGTTTGAAGAATTGTATGCAAACATGGAGATGGACAATATATAATGTTGTGTCCCTTAGATATTGAAATGTGCCCCAGATATTCTTTTTATTCGTAAAATCCAACATATGAAGTAGTGGTACAATGATTGTCATTAAATACCAACAAATAGCAACATGTCCCAAAAATGTGTACCAAGTTGGATTGCAATAACTAGTGAAAAAATGAGGGAAAAAGATATTTGAATTTGAATCCTTGAAATTTAATTTCATTCCTACACATTGCAAAGTTAACCTCGAGTGGTTAAAAAATGAACCTAGAAATGGAATGGTAAATCTTGAGGAGGAGAATGAATACATTGAGGTATGCACAAATGGGGTGGAGTAAGTGGGGGATGAATGACAAATGTTTGAGGATGAGTGTTAGGGGAAGAAAATAGGGATTGTGACATGAGTCAAACTTAGCACAAGAGTGTGCAACTTGTTAATTCTTAATTGTATTGAAAATATTCCATCATGGGGGGCACAAAAATAAATGGGAATAGCATAGGTATGCAAATTTCACCATTACATTTTGATTTCTTGATGTGAGTGAACCTTTCATGAGCATGAATTTCAAAATACATGGGAAAACTCTATCAACATAAAAAGTGGCTATTTGGACACTCATAAAAAAGAAATATGATTCATTTAAAGTATAATTTATTCTAAAATTCTAGGTATGCTCCTTTGTGTGAGTGCTCCATAGAAACTTGCAAAACATAAAAAGATATTAAATAAGTAGCTTCTATCACATAATCGAAATAGGCATAAATTATAAACTAATTTGATTTTATGTGAAAATGAAAGTAGATAGAGAAGATTTCAAAGTTATTCTTATACAAAAACAAGTGATGATAATAGTCTACTCAATTTGGTACTATAATATGGCATACTTGAAATGGCCATGTGTGATGCAACTCCACTCAATTATGGAATATGTGATATGACCATATTATGTAACTCCAATATGGCAAAATGCATTATGGCACATTAATATCACCATGAAATGTGACTCAAACATAGAGCATGCAATAGAACTTCATTCAGTTATGGGCATGTAACGCTATCAAGTTTTGGCCACATCTAGTGATGAGTCACTATCTAATGTAAGTCAAAAAATAAAATCTCAATCATGAAAATCATTAGTGATCATATATGCCCCTTCAATTGGTTGAATTGAATATATGAAATGAATTGAATAAGGAGAATAAATGATGCACATTAAAAAAATAAAGAAATTGAATCATGTAAGCACATCATGTAGCATGTAAACAAGCATGCAAGAACATATAGCATCATAAATAATGTGAAACTATGCATAATGACTATAATTGTGTGACAAGTGAAAAATGGATATCACATGATAAGTGTGTGGGTATATAAAGCTTGTAAGCATGTGAGATAGGTAGATATGTGTCATCATATAACAATCATGCAATTTCACAAATTGGTGATAATCATCAAAGCAAAGTGTCTCCCCGATATAGGCTAATCATGAGATAAGGATAATCTTAGAGGCTAAACAAAGATCATATGCACTATGAGAATTTAATCAAATTGAAAGATAGAATTGTGAACCTAAATGAGTAGGATATAAGTATGAAAGTACACATAAAATGGATTGTCCCCAATATGAGTAAGATAATAAGACGAAGATGGCTCTAAAGGTAAGATAAAGGGGATTATAAGCACATCAAGTATGTAATCATTTATTGGGGTGATGAGTATTCAAAAACAAGAAATTTGTAATTGTAAGATAATGTGGGAGAAAATGAATAAAATATAGACACAAATGTGCATAAAAAATATTATTCTATAATATAGGTAAGTCATAGAATAAGGAATATCACATGGACTAGTTAAGGTATGTATAGGTGCACATGTAGCTTGCAAGATGTAATGCCCCACCAAGGAACACTTGATGATATGAGATAAAAGGACATAAGAATACATGGAATAATTATTTTTTGAAACATTTAAATTATGCAACAAATAGGATAACATTAGACCAAACCTCAACTTACAATAACTTGTCTACATGTGACTATGCACAAGTGAAAGACTTGAACTGGGAAATATCTATTGAGCATAGGGAAAGGTCTCAAAACACATTAGTCAAGTTATACAAGATTATTCAACACATATGAGACCATCCAAGAAGTTACAAGAGTCTACTCGGCAACTAGGCCTTCTCCTAGGTCATAGGTTTCATAGATGGCCTTCAATGAGCACTAAATCACAAACTGATGCCATTGACACCACTCAAACTCACTCCAACACATAGTTAGGACATCTCAAAGGTTCCTCAATAGGCCAAGCCTAACAAGTATCTTCATTAAGGTCAAACTGAGCCTTTGGAACCCCAAAAACCCTGTTGGACAACTTAACTGGATAAGGGTGCCCTTAAGGGACTAGGGTGTCATTTTAGGACACCTATACACTAGAAGGACACTAGCATGGTATTCCCTATTTATTTGGGCATGCTAGTGTTTTTTGGGAATGCTAGTGTCCTTTTTGGGTGTTAATGTCAATGGTTGCTAGTCAAATGTGTTGTAGTCCTTCAAATGTTCATCTATCCTAGCCAATTAGAGAACTAAAGCTAGGGTATGATCACTTAGACATCAAGGATGAATTGGAGTTTACTAAAATTCCTAGTGACACTTGATGAACTTGAAAATGCTTGAAAGACTTAGAGACATAGTAGACAAACTAGTCTCTCAAACACTAGGCACCTAGGACACATGTAAGGAGAGGGTGGAGAGGGAGCCAATAACCATAAAAACACCATAACCTCATACCCTAATCCTAAACACAATAATAACCATAATCTACACCACTTTTATACTTTACAACACTTTACAAGATGCTTCCAGAGTACCCCAAACGAGCCCAAATTGACTTGAATCCACTCAAATCCTTACAAGATCACATGACAACACTTTGAGGGGACAAAAAAACCCTCCAAAATACCACATGACACAAATATGTACATTTTAAGCACCAATTGAAGTGTTCCTATACACTTAACCAAGTTACAACATTGATAAAAAAGAAATATAACCTCACAAATCTTGTCTAATACCAACATCAACACATATAAATTATTCAAATCCATTTCAATATTATTTGGTTACATCAATCTCCACAAGGAGTGTCCAATATACAATTAAATAATATTTACAATGCTTTGAATTAAAATTCATACGTTACATTTGCTTGAGATGAAGAATGTGAAAGCATGAGAAAGAGAGAGAGAGAGTGATATTGTGCCTTGATGTTGATCCACAAAAAACCAAGTCCATCAATCCCCAACGTTGGTTTTCAATGCCACCTAACCATGTGGAACCCTTACATCCACCCCACTATTCTTAGGGAGATAGTCCCATGACCCAAACACTCATGCAATAATATATGCGAAGATAGTTAAGCTTACACACATGCCATACATGATGCATATATGACATACGAATCATACGAGTAATATCAATAATAGAGAGAGATTCAATGTCCATACATCCATATCAGGGATCTACTCATTTCTACTTAAGGGCTAGATATTAGAGGTTGTGAAATGATAGTGTCATCATGTAGCTCGAAGTGATGGCTCATGTAGAAGTAAGTGGTCCTCTCATCAAGATGAGGAGACTTGATCATGCTAGATCAACACCGTGTGGACAACAAAGCCTTCCCAATACATCCTTAGCCTAAAATAGTGCTCAAGACATGTGAGGGGCATCCAAATTATCTTATTAAGCATTTTACCCTAGTAATTTAATTAAATTTTCACTTTTATTTCTCTAACTCTCCAATGAGTTACCCTAGCGGCCACTTTGGGCGTCAACCCCCATTGAGATACACCCCCTTAATAGACTCTTACATCCACACCCCGAGCTCATCCCATTCTACACGAATGAGGAAACAAAATGAAACTCAATGCAATATTACACAATGTCACTATTCCCATTTTATGCACAAATGCTCAATTAACCATATCCATATGTAAACATATCTGATTAAAATATCATACATATTTTCCATTATTCCCTATCATAATGTAAACTCAAAATCATCAAATTCCACTTTTGATTCATATCATACAAAATTCACAAAACTAGGGATGAAGGAATTCCACCATGGATGCAATTTCAAGAACACCAAATAATCAAAGTGAAAGAATAAAAAACCCAAGGATAACCTTTTGGATCCCATGCACCCAACAACACGTTTCCACAATTAAATTCACATTTGGACCATTCAATTAAAAATTGGATAGCATAACATTTCTTGGGACAAAGGTTTTCAAATTTTGTTCACATGTAATTGTTGTATCAATGAAAGGTTTTGGTTTCAATTGTAGAAGTGTTATAAATCATATTATAAATCAAATGCAACCATTTATAATAAAAATGAAAATCAATGAAGAAATCAAGCGACTACCTCAAAATCTCATAAAAAGTTTAAACTTAAATCTTTTTGCACACACCATTTTGATGGATGAATCCTTCAAGAAGCAAGCAATTTTCCCCAAGACAAATCCAATAAGCTCCTACCCATAAATTATTCCTTTTAGATCTCCCCCAATTGACAAATCAAAATCTCAATGTAGGAGGGTTTTCAGAGGATGAAAATGCAAAACAAACTAAGCATTGAAAATGTCTTTTATTTTCACAATACAAAACTCAATTACTATTACCTTTTAAAATTTTCCAAATGACCCCATTGTGCTAATTATGCATTTGCAAACAAGTTCGATATACATAAGGCACCCCTTTAATACTAAATATCAAATTGCAATTAAATTAACATAAAAACTCATTTTCATAATTAAAATTGATGATGAATTGCAAATAAGAAAATATGCACAAAAAATATTTATTGGTTGATCATAAGGGAGTAATGGGTTATTCCAAACATTACCATTACTGTAGTGAGGGCTATATGCATAAACACAAGGAAATCATTTTCAATGCGGTACGATGGGTAAGGCTAGGTGACATAATGACTAGTGTGCTATCTTTTGTTAATCGCAGTTGGGAAAGGGTATGCTTAGACTTGTGAAGCCAGGTGGAGTCAATATCTGATACCCACATCACTCAAGAAATCACATGGGTACTTGTTCATATAATCATAGTTGAAGCACATATAAAAACTCCCCAATCAGGGTCAACATCCTAACTATGGTTAATACATCATAATATAATCATATCATCATAAGCATCATAAATAATTGAGTCTAACATGTATAATCAATTGTACAATGGTAAAAATGTAATATCCACATGATCAAAATGATATAGTTCTATATCAAAGGATGCACTATGCAAGTGCTAATACAAATGAACGATAATATACACACAATCCAATAATAACATATACAAATTGATAATGGGTCAAAAATAATGATATCAAAATGCAAACACGAGGCATTACATAACATGTTTTGAACAAGATATGGACCATAGACAAATAAGTGGACATCATAAACATGCAATTTAAGCATGAGAGGAATGATTGACATCATAAACATCATAAGGATCCAAGTGATTGTAGTAAGATTACAATCATGGTATATAACATACACCATAAGTCAAGAACATGAAAGTGTTGACCATAAGATCTTTTAATATATAAATAGCATGAAATCGTGTAGAATATTTTCATATTCATACATAAATCATTATAAGTGTGTTCCATAGACTATAAAAAAACATGTGTACAAAAGTGAGCACCCAAAGTTGGAACATGGAACATTGGTAATGCAAAAAGTCAAACTAAGCATCAATCAACTCCTCAATGGATTAATGTATGGGAAGATGGCTCTCTACAACTAGTTGGGTTGTCCTTTAAAAAAAAAATTTATATATAGGTTCTCTCTGATTATTGGCCCGAAAAGCACCATATCCAATGTTACTTATACTATGTAAGAGTTTCCTTTAGGTACTAGAGATTAGTTTAAATATCATATTCTCTTGGAATTTAATTTATAAAGGTAAAGAAGTAGATGGTCTTGGCCTCAAGGAAGTTGACTTCTTCATTTAGTTCCTTCTAACTATTTTTCTGGATACATAGATCACTAGTAATAGTTATCTCCAAGATAAAAAAAATCCTTTAAGATAACTATTTATTTGGTGACAACCAAATAAGGTTTCTCTCAAGGGATAATATCCCAAATAGTTTTTGATTGAGGAAGAAATGAAGGGAGTTAGAAATTTCATCAATCAATTGGCTTTTAGATCACTGAAAATGGCATAGACTTTTTTTTGGGAGGAGTATTAGTTTTGAGCTTACCTCAAAAAGGTGAAATGAATTTTCACTTTGGCAACTCTTCTTAAGATTTCCTAGGGAATCAAGGTGAAAGATTACTAAGATAAGAAGGTATAAGAATTTAGATTTTCAAGAAAGTGGGAACCTATTTCTTAGTCTCCCAAAATTTAGGAGAAGCTAGGTTTTAGCTCTTTTATATTCTCTGAAGGTTCAAGCCTATTTGGAACAAGGATGAAGATCTCTTCGATTGGCACTAGAAAGAGATGGATAATTATTGGGACAATAAAGGATAGAAAAGCTTTTCACTTATAATAATCCTTATTATGTTTGTTGATAGAATATTTGTCACTCTAAGGATAAAACCAAAGCTACTTTCTTCCTATAGATAACCTCTAATTCTACGATTCTCACATAGGAACAACTCTAAAGGAGGGATTGTGTAGGTCCTAACTACTAATTTCTTTGTTAGACTCATTAATAGCTTTAATTTTAAATGGGTGCTTGGGAAACCATTCAATGATAGTTTTGAAGCTTGGAACTATTTGTTGGCTCTAAATATATTCTTTAAGAGTTATAGAATATGGCTCAAATATTCATACCTTCAAAACTGTGGTTTAGAGAGAATAATATAATATGCAATGCAACATAAATGAATGAAGATCCAATTTCGAAGGAGATCTCAAAGACATGTTCCTATAGTATCACTATGTTAAAAGTTTCCAAATCTAAAAAGGCCAATCCTTCAAAGGTTTATATTTTGAAGAGCTAGTTTGAGATTAGAAAATTTCATAATATTTCTACTTCTAAATCCTAGATTAGAAATAGATTCTGTTATGAAGGATCATGAGGGAAATATTGTTGCTTTTGGAACATAATTTGCTAGCTTCAACTAAAACAACATTGTCAAAGTTGAAGGTATCAACTTGAGTCTTGAGTTGGGGATTCATGTGAGAATGTAGAATTTGATCATTGACGGAGATTCTAATATTGTCATCAATAAGTTACAAAAAGGAAAAAATAAAAAATGGCATATTTGTAGCTTTATTGAGGAAGGCAAGATTTTGAAAGGGCATTTTAAGATATTTTATTTTGAACATGTTAAGAAAGAGCATAATAAAGTGGTTGATTAGCTAGAAAAGATGTGCCTCCAAGCTTATTTTCAGTCCTATGTGCATGTGGGAAATGATATAGGTTAATGCAAAGTTCTTATTCCTTTATATGCATAGTTGGGAGGATGATAAACATACATGAAAATCTATATAGTATGACAATTTCTATTCAGAATAGCTTGTTTAGTTGTTTCTAATAGAAATGTTGAAAAAGTTATGGTGTTATTTCCATTGAGAGTTTTGTTTTTCCTACAATGGAGGCTTTTACCAAGTTTCCATATTGGTATAGGTTTTTTTCTTGGTGTCGCTTAGCCTTTTGAATTTTTTTTTTCCTCTTGCACTTTCGATCTTTTCTTTTATTCTGCTCAATCCTCCAAGCACCTTCCATTCACGTGCTTTAATTCTCCTTAATCCTTCGCATGCCTTCCATTCACTTGTCTCACTTTTAATCTTGTACCCTAGTTGATAATTTCCTAGGTTTTTTTTTTCTTCCCCTTATTCTCATCCTTTGCTAGTCCGACTCATGTCCTTACCCTCCTTGCTTTTTTCGCCCATTTATTTTTCCTTTTCCTCTCTCGTACATTGAATTGTTTCCTTCACTAGATTAAGTGATAACTTTTTTATTCCCCCTTGCCCGTATATGATCCTTAAATATTCTCGTGCCTTACTATCATCTTATCATTTTCATGAACATATTGCCTATCTAATTTATTGATTGTCTAATTATATGCATTTGATCATACTATATTTACTTAGAAACCAATACTAAAACCATTTAAAATTTTATGATACCTATTAGCCTCCTTCCTTATACTTTAACCTTATTTATCAACAATAATTTTTAGCTTACTCTCTAGAGAAAAATCTCTTTCTCACACACACTCATTTTTTAAAAAGTTTTTAGCCTTTTCGCATTGAAAAATAAGTGGCTCCACATTGACAACTAATGGTATCTCTAAGGTAAATACAAGCCTCTGCAATATATTTTAAAAATAAAAAAAATAAAGATAAGCCCAAAATTCGGTTGAAGAACATTCTGATGATATTTATTGTGAAAGTGACTAAAAGATGGATTCTTTTCTCTCCAAATTTAATCGAAGTAACGACAAATTTGTTGGTTTATAATTTAAAGTATTAAGATAAGGTAAAGATTCTTAAATTTGTGATGTTCTAACTAGAAGTTTGTTAAATTGACGGGTAATATGATGTGAAGTTTGATTTGATTTGAAGTTTGATCAACATTTTAATTTCTTGAAAGACACTTTATCAAATTGTAAATGATATTACGTTTTAGGTGGCAACCGAATCTTTTCACATTTCATTGTCAATGCTAATTGTTAGTTATGGATTGGCAAAAAACAATTCCTAATTATTTTATTATTATTCTATTTGGTCAGTATTTAACAAATATGGCATCACTCACACGCTTATGTATGGGGAAATGTTTGTATTTTTTATTTGTTGAGTGGTTTTTCGAATAATGATTAGTGTATAAGTGTAAATAGATAAGTTTATCTTTATTTCTATATATATATATTTTTTTCATTTTTAATTAATTAATTAATTTATTTTGAGTCAAATTTATAAGTATAAAAAAAATGTTTTAAATTTTAAAATTTAAATTTAATTTGGGATTTTGTTGGTTTCATCTAACTAGTCATCATGAGTTGATTTGAGCACATGGTTTATTAAAAATATCAAATTTTCACAATTCATAGTTGTAAGTGAATTGATTGTGTGTGATTTTATTTTCTTTTTTATCAACATTTCAAATCACACTATGTGATCCATCATTAGGATGCAAGATAGCTAAGAAGCATAAAGATGATTATTTGCAAATCTAGGAAAAGGGGGAAAGATAGGTGGCACATAGAGCAAGGTAAAGGAGCAGGTGAAAATTTATTATTATAATAAGCAAACCTCACAATAAAAATAAAATAAAAAAGATATTAAGACAAGAAAAAGAGGAGAGGGATATGCATATACATATATGTTGGATATTGCTACTGCTAGGATATGTTGTTGTCATTGATGTCAACGTATTCCTGCATGTTTGGTGTTCTGATGATTACATAGAATTGATTTGTTTTGGTGATGAGGATTTGTGGCTTAGGAATGAAGTATCTCTACTCCATCTTTATTGATTTCAGTGATCCGAAAGTTCACTTGATCATATCATTTGATCCGGTTTGAGATTTGGTCTTTTTGACTTGTAGTTGGCAGAGTTTGGTATTTGATCTGTTGTGCTTCGGTATGATCATATCTTTGGTTGTGGATTTAGGAGAGTGTTTTTGATGGTTCACATTAATCCTTGTGCATGACATTGGTGATTTTGTTGATCTAGTGATATTTTTCGTGTTATGCGATATTTTTGGTGGTGTAGCATGTTGCAGTTGATCTTGGCAAGAAAGTGTTTGGAGATTTGGTTTAGGTCCATGCTATGTCATCTATGGCATTTCATTGGTCTGGTGGTTTATTTATGTATCGTGTGATGTAATTTTGTAATTGAGGGTTGAGGGTTTGGGCAACCTTGTAGCCAAGGTTGATGAAATGTATAAATAGGCATTATACTCGTGTAATTTGTGTGTTGATGTGGTGTCTGCATTATCAGAGAGTGGTGTATGTGCACATAAGTGAATTTATCCTTCGGTATGGTGTATTGAGCAGAGATTGTTCCAGGACAGATACATGAGCTTAACCGGAACTGTCATCAAGCATTAGCAGATGCTATCTTTGCAATTCATGTAATCCAGATTGTAGTCTGAATATTATTGTAAGGTAGTGAACCTTCCCTAAGGTTTGGAATCTTCTGGGTCATTACATTTTGAGCAATGAGCTCTGGGCAGTGTGCTTGAATGCATGTGCATTCCCCATTATAATATTTACACATACTGCTGTAGAGTATTATCTTATTGTGGGTAGGTTCCCACTGTGGTTTTTCCCTTAACCATGTTTTCCACATAAAAAATCTGTGTGTTATGTGTGTTGTTGTCATTGTGTTTATCTTTATTCTTGTTGCAGTTGATTGAAATCTGAGATTGTACTTATGAAAACTAATTCACCCCCTCTTCATTTTCCTTCATTATTATTGCCAACAATTGGTAATAGAGCTAGATCCCCCGTAAGAAGCTTGATTGCTTGAGTAGATCTAGGATGACAACTTATGTGTTCAAGAAGGAGATTTTGAGATTTGATGGAAGCAATTATATTGTATGGAAGGACCAGATGGAAGTTCACTTGAAGTGCCTTAGAGATGAGAATTGGAAGATTACAAAGAATGTCTACAATGTTCCTCATAATGGACTAGTCACTATTGCTAAGATCAAAGATGTTGAACATAACATAAGAGATAAGGAATCATTGTTGAGTACCTTGAATGATTTAGAGGACTAATGCGATGGGTTTGAAGACTGTACATGAGATATGGAAGAAGTAAGAGATCTTGTATGAAGCAGACGCACAAGTCAAAGTAGCTAAGTTGTAGAGTTTGAAAGGGAAGTATGAAGTATTGAAGACGGGAGAAGATGGAAACATAACATCCTTTATGGCTAAGGTGAACGAGCTTGTCATGAAAATCAGATGTGCTAGTGGAACTCTTGAAGAAGATGAGATTGTTGCTAAGGTGTTGAGACCATTTCCCTCTGCTTACAAACATAAAGTAGTCGCTATTGATGAAATCCGAAGTGTGACTACTATGACCAGAGACATGTTGGTTGAAAAGCTTGCTCCATTTGAGTTGAGTGAATTTGGAGAATCACATGGTAAATTTGAAACCACATTCAAAGCTTCTAGATCTGGGAAGCAGAAGTATGATCTGGGAGAAAGTTCATGTTGGGTATCCATATATGAAAGAGAAAAGAGAGAGATGGAAGAGAAAGAAAGAGAATTGGATGAACTTGAAGCCCTTATTGCTTGGAGATTGCCTAAGGGAGCCGGTAAGTATGATGGAAAATTACCTTTGAAATGTTTTTCTTGTAATAAGAAAATAGGACCAGTGAATGCAATTAAACTTGGAAGAGAGATTAATTAAATAATTGCTTATTTAATTAATTATCTTCAAACCATTTTTAGGTGTATACACTAATGATATTTGGATCATGAAATTTGATGTTAGTTGTTCTACAACGGGCTCAAGAGCAGGAGTTGTTCTAATCTCTCCTAATGATGAGAAATTCCATTTTTCTTTCAAATTGGAGTTCAAGAACACTAATAACACAAAATAGTATGAAGCTTTATTATTGAGTTTAGAGGAGGCCAGAAAGAAAGGAATAAAGATGCATCGAGTTAAAGGAGATATCGAGTTAATTGTTAAACAGGTGAGAAGTATCTTTACCATGAAGAATGAAAGGTTAAAACATTACAGAAATAGGGTTTGGGACCAAATTGAAAGCTTTGATGCACTTTCAATAGAGGCTATTCCTAGATAACAAAATACCCAGGCCGATTCTCTCATTGTATCGACTTCTCTTATGCTCCCTCATCCTAATTTTAAGGAGGAAACACATAGAATTGAAATAGTTTATCGCCCTTATGTGCTCGATAATTTTGAATCTTGCACTTGTAGGAAGGCACACTGTCTAGAGCATACTGCTCATCGCTAAAGAGTCTCACTGACTACAAGCTTTCTGCCAAAGTAATTCATGTTTTATGTAATATCTTTTCATATGGCCAGTGAACTGATATTGTGGGTCACAAATCCCACCGTGGTTTTTCCTCATTGAGGTTTTCCACGTATAAATTTTGTTTGTTATATGTTCATTTATGTGGATGGTTTATTTGCTTCTTGTTGTATGCTTATTTGTTTACCGGTATGTATATGCATAGTGTAGAAAGTTAAAAACTGTATATTCCAGCAGAACACTAATTCACCCCCCTCTCAGTGTTCTTAGATCCCAACATCAACAACTTTAGGATTGTAGTTTCTCAATTTCTGTCTGAAGGGTGTTGCTCCTATTTTTAAAGGAATATGATGCTGAAACTGGCCATCCTTGAAATTATTCAAATCATCATATGACCAAGAAAAAATATCTTTATAGCTTAGAAAGAGATTAATAAATCTACGCTTCTCCTCAGGCGTGCAACACTTTTCCAAATTAATAAACTTTAGATCAGCTTCATCTCCTATATAATCTCCCGACTCATTAGAACTGGGTACATTTTTGTTTCCTTTATACCCATCATGCCTATCAAATAATTTTTCAAGAAAGACTAACCCCTTAGGAATTTTATTCCCTTTGAGCTAAATTATATTTTCACCCAAATTATCTCTTGGATCAGGACAAAATTCCCTAAATTTAGAGCCAGAACCTTCAAAGAAAGTTGTCATGAACATACTTGTGCTCTACAAAAAATTATCAATCTATTTATCACTCTCAAACACCTGCCAAGATTCAGAAATATCAGGCACATAAGGGCGATAAACTATTTCAATTCTATATGTTTCCTCCTTAAAATTAGGATGAGGGAGCATAAGAGAAGTCAATACAATGAGAGAATCAACTCGGGTATTCTGTTATCTAGGAATAGCCTCTATTGAAAGTGCATCAAAGCTTTCAATTTGGTCCCATACCCTATTTATGTAATGTTTTAACCTTTCATTCTTCATGGTAAAGATACTTCTCACCTGTTTAACAATTAACTCGATATCTCCTCTAACTCAAAGAATCTTTATTCCTTTCTTTCTAGCCGCCTCTAAACCCAATAATAAAGCTTCGTACTATGTTGTGTTATTAGTGTTCTTGAACTCCAATTTGAAAGCAAAAGGGAATTTCTCATCATTAGGAGAGATTAGAACAACTCCTTCTCTTGAGCCCGTTGTAGAACAACTACCATCAAATTCCATGATCCAAATATCATTAGTGTATACACCTAAAAATGGTTTGAAGATAATTAATTAAATTATCAATTATTTAATTAATCTCCCTTCCCAATTTAATTGCATTCACTGGTCCTATTTTCTTGTAATATTTTCTTCATGTCTAGGCGATTGTTATTGACTCAATTTTTATTTTTATTTTTCCCTAGCAGAGCCGTTAAAAATATGTTGGTTAACGGATTTGTCCTTTGATGCAATTAATATAATACCACTTTGTTGCCCCTTAAAGAACAAAATATTAACCAAACAATTGGGTAAACTTGTGAAAGTTTCCCTCTGAATTTTTTTGAGGTACAACTCCCTCTTTGAATCTTCAATGAATGAAAGAAAGAAAATAACTATGGATATACTTTTCACCAAAAAGTACGAAGAGGTATTTTCACATCTACACATCACTATGCTGTAAATGCAATTTTTTTAATCAATTTCTAAAATGACAAATTTCATAGACTTTGCTATATTTCACACTCCACATTCATCAAAACTTTCAAATATAATTTTCTTCATAAACATATGATATTTCATCATAAATAAAGTTTATTTTGATAGAAATGAACCCCAATAGAAATTCAATTCTTTCATCAAACACACAGATATGAATCTTCCAAAATAATCATCTCCTTTCATTCACAAATAAATGAGTATTTCTGTATGAAATATTAGGTAAAGGAAAATGTATCAAGTCTGAAAGCTTTTTAGAAAAATCAAAATTCGAACCTTTCCATAGTCTGTTGAGAACATATAAACAGCCACACATGGGCTAACTAAAATTAAGGGTAACACAGAGTTACATAACTCTAGACCTAAGTCAAGATTTAGGTTTTTGAAATGTAACTAGAAAACTAACCTTTTAAAAGAAAATTGTCCTAGAGTTCATCATGAAACAATTTCAATGGCCAACATGGCTGAGATTGTAGCTACGAGGCAGGATCTTTGTGCTGGTTTTGTGTTGTGCTGGAGACACATTGCCATTTTAGGTGAGTAGCTGAGAAGCTCTGTATAACTACAAAGTTTGGGATTCCGATATGTGAAATTCTCTAGCACCACATGTCTTTATCTCATCGAACCTAGGCCATAATATTTGCATGATTCCCCAAGTGTCCTATGCACAGGAAAAGGAGGGATTTGATCTTTGCCACCGTTGAGAAGTCGTTTGTGGTTAGAGCCTTTGTTTCTCTAACATAGTCAATTTTCCATTCAAATGATTGAGTAATGACTTCTAAGCTTTCTATGGTCTTTCCATCTTCTTTCAGGCATTTAATCCCTATACACTTCAAATCATTTTGCATTGATAAAACGTGTTGAGATAACTCATCTCGCAACTTACTAGATTCATTTCACCCTTGTTCCACCACAAAATTCTGTCATTCAATGTTTGTCCTTCACATATAAAGAAGTTATCATTCAGGTCCTCTACTAGTTTTTCCGACATAAATTTAATGATGACATATTTTTATACATCAGCCATTTGAGCTACCACAACTTTCCATTTGGTTTCCTCTTTCTTCCAATTAGTAATTTATGTTTCAAGTTCTTTCATTAGAACCATGGCATTCTCATATACCTTGCTTATATTTTTAAAGTATTATGTGCCAGATTGTGCGATCCCATTTAACCATTCTAGGAAAATTTCGGTCACCATCTCGCTCTTGTGGATTTGTCCTAGAAGCTTTTGATTATCAAGTGACTTAGGATAGAATGACACAGGCAATTGGGAAATTGGCTAAGAATTTGGATTATGAATGACATCTATATATTCTTCCATATGCCTCAACGTCTCTTTGAGATTTTGGTTATCCTTCTCATCTTTTTAGGTCCTGTTAATTATCCTTTTAGTGGAGGCCTCTAAATGGTGCACATCTTCCATACGTGATCCAACACCTAAATTAACTTTTTCAACATTAAAATCCTTGGCTGACAGATTCTCTATTTCCTTACCTGAAATAGGACATGCTATCTTAGTAGTCCAACTTCCTGTATCCTCATCAAAATCAATCTTGGAAATCATCTTTATCCTTTTAGATTTTGGAGTCCTTCCTAGGCACTTGCTAACCATGTCCTTGATTGGAATTGAGACATGTACTACATTCCTTTTCTTGCTGCTAAGAGCGGTATCCAACCAATGGGGAGTACTAGGACCTACATCTTTCTTTACTTGAGGTTGCTCAACATTGGCTAAAATCAGTGCACTTCCAGTGCCTTCTTTGTCTTTCTCAAGTTCTTCAGTATATCCAATCCCTAAATTAGGTATCTCGATATTTAATTCTGTTATTTTATTCTAAGCTTCTGGAGACCCTTCCAGATTGACCACCACTGAACTCTCTAGAAACTTTTTGTCCTTAATGGTTCTCGATTTGGTAACACAAGCAAGAAGCTGACTAACAAGGGACTTCTTCTAACCTTTGATAGTATTTACCTCAAGATTAATCTTGGTACTACTTGCATCCCAAGTTTTCACATATTTATTAAATGAAACTTGTTGAATAGAAGAATCCTTGATCACAAGTCTTCCCAGTCTCTATTTTCTCAACCACTGTTCAGTCTTATGGATAACTGGAAAAGTACTCATCTAAATATGATCTTCTTTCTTGTCCCATTCTACCTTAGGAATTGGGGAGCCCTGTAGTTTTTCTACGTATTGTGGGTCAAATAAATCCTCCCCATCATCCACAATTCCTATTATATTCATTCTGAGCTGGAAGGAAATAATTTGTTCTATAGTGAACCTGGAGAATGTCCTTCATATGACTTCAAATTAATCTCCACAGTCCTCCCAAAAATCTTCAAGCTGTGAAACATGTGAGAAATTCTCCTTAAGAGCTAAATGTGCATGAGCATATCCCTTGCTGTCAAAGTTTGGTCGAGCAACATAGTGTTGAAGATTCAACTTCTTAAAATCAATTTCCATATTCAAGGCATCTAAGATAGAATAACAGATATAGTAACCCAACTCAACTGGGAAAGAGATATTTGAATCTTTTCTAGCTAGAGTCTTTTTATCTTTATGGGCAAGCTGCCCACACAATTCAATTAACACAAAGCGGTCAAGGGAAAACCTCGACAATTTAAATGGTTATCCTTTGAACACTCCAAACCTAATATAAGTGAACTGAGGGTACTGAATGAAATAGCTCCCGTAGGTACTCACTAGCTACATTGCCTCATTAGATAACCACTTATTCACATTTCCTCACAGTTCTTAAACTAGCCTCCCTGCAAATATATCATGAAATCTTCTGAAATCCTCATGATATTTATGTAGCTGGAGGTGTGAGTGGTAATCATAAATTTTCATTCCATCAAACCATTTTGCATGATGCAGTCATGGCTAGGGTCTGACACATGCCAAGCAGTAAAACAAATATGAAGACATGTAGAAATTGTTGTTTCCAAGGCAATTGCTTAGCCCCTCATGCAGTTTTTCAGCAATTAATTCCGCCCAATCAATATATCTCATCTCATCCAAAATAACTTGAATGTATAAATACATCCAGTCTTCCTAATAAAATTCTTGTTGAATCCCCTTCACCTTATGCAACAATATGACAATATCCATCACCTCCTTAATCAAATGCTCTCAATCAAGGGCTTTGGCAATGTGGAACCACCCTTCTGGAATTTCAGGAGTCAATTTCTAGCTATGACACTTTTGTACTAGGTTTTCTTCTTTGACAAAAACCCATATGAGGTGGTTATTGTCCAATCTTCATATGGTTCTTTAGCGGGAATCTTAAAAACTGCCATAATGGTTTCTCTATTCATATTCAATAAAACACCCCCATTTTGATTTCTGATGCATCTATGTACAATGTCATACTTGTTCATACACTCAAGTAGTAATTTACGGCAATGTAAGGCAGAAGGGAAAACTGAAGCTTCTATCAACCTGCTATCTACAATTCTTCCCATGATAGGTGAACTAGAGGGATTTCTAGGTCTTTCTAGAAAATTCCTCTAAATCCACATGAGCTAGGGATGTATCCCCAAATTCCAGAAAAGAATAACCTAGACGAGATTTTGGCCCTGTTTTTGGTGGGATGGGTCTCATTTTCACAATTAAAACAAGCAACAATTGCACCCAGTACAGTTATTGCAACAAAATTAACAGTTTCTTCCTTGTAAGATGAAAATGACAGAGATGGCCAAGATTTTCTACTCACCTTTCATACAACTATGTGTCTGCTAATTCTGAGAAGATTACTTCCAACTCCAAAGCTCTGCCTTTGTTGATTAATCTATTTCATGAAGATACAAATCTTTTTGTACAAAAACGATATAAAAATGGCTAAAAATATGGTTATGATTACCACAACTCATTCACTCATGTTGAGTGACGACAAAGATGACACTTCTGACACCCGCTTTTATTTCACAACACTTCATGTGATCTCTTATCAGAAAAATGATTACCACCGTGTGAAAATCTTTTCAAATAAATCACCAGAATTCTTGGAATATTCCTTAAATGACGTCGGTCTTTTCCTTTTCTTGGCCTCCTCCTTGCAAAGCACTAGCTTTAAATGTAGAATAGGTGAACCATTGAACTAATGAACTCACGAACCAAGGAAGGTTTAGTGGTTCAAGTTCACTTCCCACTTAAGCTTTCTACACAAATTAGCCTTGGTGAAACCAAGACATAGTATATACATAAAGACTCAATGAACCATTGAACCTATGAACTAAACTTCGGGATCAAACAAAAGGTTCAGAGACTCGAATAGTTTAGACATAGGAATATTTCAGCTGAGACACATCAACTATGCTAAAATAAGATCACATATTATCACAACATAAACATTCCAATACAAAATAGGACCAATGAATGCAAAAAATGGGGGGTAACCGTATGTAAAGTGTGTTCACAAATGGAAGGAATTGATTATGAGGAGACTTTTACTTTGGTAGCTAGAATTGAAGCTGTTAGAATGTTGCTTGCATATGCTACTTACAAGAATTTCAAGGTGTATTAGATGGATGTTAAGTCATCCTTTTTGAATGGTGATCTTGAAGAGGAAGTCTACATTGGGCAACCAGATGGATTTTCTTTATCAGAGGAAGGAGACATGCTATGCAAATTGAAGAAAGCACTATATGGACTTAAGCAAGCCCCTAGAGCCTGGTATGCTAGATTGGATAAGTATTTGTTGAAGTTGGGATTCTATAAAGGTACTATTGATAATAATTTATACTTTAAGGTTGATAATGATAACATTTTGATTGTTGAAGTCTTTGTTGATGATATCATTTTTGGAGGAGATTATGATTTGAGCATGAAGTTTGTTGATGATATGCAAAAGGAATTTGAGATGTCTATGATAGGTGAGATGAAATTCTTTTTAGGGTTGTAGATTACACAAATTGACAAAGGCATTTCCATTTCTCAATCTAAGTATGTGAAGGAATTTTTGAAGAAGTTTGGGTTAGATGATTCTAAACCTGTTGGAAATCCTATGGTGACTGGATGCAAGTTGTTTAAAAATGATCAATCTCAAAAAGTTAATTAGACTTTGTATAGATCTATGGTTGGTGGATTGTTGTACTTAACTTAGACTAGACCATAGATTATGCATGTTGTTTGTATTTGTGCTAGATTTCAAGTTGATCCTAAAGAGACTCATGTTACTGCTTGAAGAATATTTTTAGATACTTGAAGGGGACCGTTGCCTTTGGTTTATGGTATCCGAAGAATGTCAATTTCGTGTTATGTGCCTATACTTATGCTGATTGGGCAGGTTATGTTGATGACTGAAAGTGAACCTCTAGTGGAGATTTTTTTTTGGGAAAGAAGTTGGTTTCATGGTCCAATAAGAAGCAAGATGTTGTATCTCTATCTACTATTGAAGTTGAATACATTATTGCTACTAGCAACTGTACACAGGTAGTTTAGATGAAGAAAATATTGAAGGATATTAGTGTTGTATATGATGAGCCTATTGTTATATACTATGATAACTCAAGTGCTATCAACATTTCCAAGAATCCAGCAGTACATTATAAAACAAAGCATGTATCAATAAAGTGTCATTTCTTGAGGGAGGAAGTCAGTGATGAAGAAGTCAAATTGGAATATGTATCTACAAAGGATTAGATTGCAAATATTTTCACTAAGCCTTTACCTGCAAATAAATTTGTCTATTTGAGAGACACATTCAAGGGTCTTTTCTCCTCTTAATAAGAACTAGATGCATTGAGATGCATCAATCCGGTGGATTTCAGAGCCTCATCTTCTTATCCGGGTTGACAAGTTGATGCAACTACTCAACCAGAGTAGTCAGTGTGTGGTTCAGATGATCAGTTGTGAGTTTATCCTAAGGGGGAGAGATTTTTGTTCTTAGAGGATGAGTTTTGGGGAGAGAAGCATGATTTGTATTTTGTCTTTGGCATTCTTGTCAAAGGGGAGGAGAAGCATGTGAAAAGCTTCCTTATTCTTGAAGCTTTGTGTGAATGATCTTAGGGGGAGTTTGTTGGATATTGCTGGTGATTGATTCATTCCTTTGCATTGACTATTCTTCACCTTCATATGTTGCCATCAATGACAAAGGGGGAGATTGTTGGATATTGTTGCTGCTAGGATATGTTGTTGTCATTGATGTCAACATATTCCTGTGTTTGGTATTCTGGTGATTGCAAGGAATTGATTTGTTTTTGTGATAAGGATTTGTGGCTTAGTAATGAAGTATCTCTAGTATCTTTACTTCATTCTTTATTGATTTTATTTATCTAAAAGTTCACTTGATCATATCATTTGATCTAGTTTGAGGTTTGGTATTTTTATTTTGTAGTTGGCAGAGTCTGGTATTTTATCTGTTGTGCTCCGATACAATCATATCTTTGGTTGTGGATTTGGGAGAGTTTTTTGGATGTTCATGTGTATCTACATTTCAGATGGTTCATGATTTGGTGCTTTGCAAGTTATCTTTCTAGTCCGAATGACTACTAATAAGTGTTCTTGAGTGTTAACATGTTGATCGATGAAGATTTGAATAAGTGGTGTTGGTGCAGCTATTGTAGATGGTTCTAATGATCTTGATGGCGTTTCCTAATATTTTTCTATTTGTTTTTATGGTTCACATTGATCCTTGTGCCGGTATTGGTGATTTTGTTGATTGGGTGATATTTTTCGTGTTATGCAGTATTTTTGGTGGTGTAGTGTATTGCAGTTGATCTTGGCGATATTTCTAGTGGTGATGCATGTTTTGAGATTTAGTTTAGGTCCATGCTATGTCATCTATGTCATTGTATTGGTTCAGTGGTTTATTTATGTATTGTGTGATGTAATTTTGTAATTGAGGGTTGAGGGTTTGACCGACCTTGTAGTCAAGGTTGACGGATTGTATAAATAGGTGTTATACTTATGTAATTTGTGTGTTGATGTGGTGTTTGAATTATCAGAGAGTGGTGTATGTGCACATAAGTGAATTTATCCTTTTGTATGGTGTATTGAGTAGAGATTGTTGTAGGGCAGACAAATGAGCTTAACTGAAACTATCATTAGGCATTAGCAAATGCTATCTTTGCAGTTCATGTAATTTGGATTGTAGTCTAAATATTATTGTAGGGTAGTGAACCTTCCTTGAGGGTTGGAGCCTTCTGGGTCATCATATTTTAAGCAGTGATCTCTAGGCAGTGTGCCTGAATGCATGTGCATTCCCCATTGTAATATTTACACATACTAATGCAGAGTATTATCTTATTGTGGGTAGGTTCCCACCATGGCTTTTACCTTAACTGGGTTTTCCATGTCAAAAATCTTGGTGTTATATATGCTATTGTTGTTGTGTTTATCTTTATTCTTGTTACAATTGATTGAAATCTGAGATTGTACATAAACTGTTTAATTCAGTGAAAATTGATTCACCCCCCCTCTCAATTTTCCTTCATTATTATTGAGAACAATATACGTATACATATACATATACATATACATATACATATACATATACATATACATATACATATACATATACATATATATGTATATGTATATGTATATGTATACGTATATTTATATTTATATTTATATGTATATGTATATATATGTATGCACACACGCACGTGCATACATATACATATACATATACATATACATATACATATACATATACATATACATATACATATACATATACATATACATATACATATACATATACATATACATATATACACATACACACACATAAACTAAAAAAATGTATATAAAGAACAAGAAAGAGAAGCACGCCATAATAATAATAATGTAATGTTCTAAAATTGCACTCCTTGTAATTTTTGACTGCATTTGGGTCTTCACCTTAGTGTTTGTGCCCCTCAACTTGGTTGGAGACTTGAATATGCTCATACAAGTCAAAACCTGGATTTTGCTCAGCTATGCACTCAAAATCCACCTTGATCCTACCCCAAAATAGGGCAGGACCAGGATGTGGCACCCTAGGATCCACTAGGACGAGGCTGTGGCGCCTTGGGATCCCCTATAGGGGACCTATCTTGGGGTCCCTCCCTTTGGCCTATCTCAAAATGGAGCGAGAAAATCCCCCCTATGTTGGATCAAGTTAGAAAATTAGTCAATTAATTCCACTGGTAAGTATATAAGAGAGATTTCCCCTCTCATTTGACAAGATCATGAAATTACATGAAGCATTCAAGCATTCAAGAACAATTAAGCATTTTTATTCTTCCTTCAAGCTTTGGAGCAAAAATAAAGTCAAGATTTCAAGCATTGAAGAGGAGATCATCATTCTACTTCATGAAATCATAATTCCATGTGGAGGAAAGCCAAACTTCACAAGGAGATATAAGAATTTCATTTTCAAGCAATTCAACATCCCCTCAAAGAGGAGGATTTCCTCTTTCAATCATTTCATTTACATTGTTTCAACCACTTGGTTAATTCCGAAATCAGGGTTTGACCTGAAGGCAAACCCCTATTCCCAACACATTTCCCTTTCTTTCTGTGTGTAGGAAACAGGTGCGCAATTGTACTTCTGGAATTAAACTTTATTTGCAGAGATGGAAAAACCCTTTTTGACGAGTGAAAAGTTCAGAGGACCAAGTGAAGGGCACCTCTATCCAAACACACAGTCCTTAAAACTTTTGCCTGATTTCATAGAGTAGCTCCGAATCATCTCAAACTTCTTAGATCCAGGTGCACGACTGAATCCTGAATTTGTAGCTCATTGTTTTCACATACTTTGTCTTCATTTTGAGCACTTTTTCGTAATTCAGTTAATCAAATTACAAAAGAGGGTCAATTGCATTCCAATCACAACCAATCTACTTAGTATTGAATGCTTTCATTATTTGGGATTGGATCTAGTAGATTCATCCCCCTCTATTGAATGTAAATTTTCCTCAAGTGAAAATTGAGCTTAGAAAAATTCCAATGCCTTCCAAGTGGAGATTTGGCTAATCTTTCAATTTTCTACTTTGCAAATAATAATAATAATAATAATAATAATAATAATAATAATAATAATAATAATAATAATAATGAGAAAGAGAAGCAAGCCATATATGTGCACGTGTGTGTATCAACCCCCCTCGTCTTTTCCTTCTTATTATCATTTTTAAATTTATTGTGAGGTTTTCTTATTATAATAATACTTGTTTACCTTCTCCTTTACCTTTCTCTATGTGCCACCTATCTTTCCCCCTATCCCTTTCTATTTAGTCCATCTATGTCTGCAGCTAATCATCTTTATGCTTCTTAGCTATCTTGCATCCTGATGATGGACCATGAAGTATGATCTGAAACATCGATGAAATGAAAAAAAAAATCACACACAATCAATTCTAGAAACAACAACTTACAACGTAGTTTATTAGCATGGGCCAAGGGTGTAGAACAAACAGTAATTTTTTTCAAACCATCCAAAGAAATAATTAGAGAGTGATAGATTACCATAGAGGCAAAATAATAAAAGTATTACCATTGCATCATTACATGTTTACATTCTCTTTTTTATATAATTGTTCCATGTTGTTGAGTCATTCATAGGGGTGTGACCAAATGAGAACATTCTTTGTCTAGCAAGCTCCTAAATAATGTCTATAAACACCACCCCTTTGTGGATACAAGTGTAAGCATCAAGGAAAACATGTTGTAGATTTGAAAGTAAAAAATGTTCATATCCATGCACATATGTTTAAATATGTGGTTAAATTAAAATTCATAGTCATAGAATTCAATATTATGGTCACAAAAATGACCTATCTTGTAACATACAAAGATTTTATGATGCTTTTGTTTGACATCACATTGTGTCCTAATCAAATTCATTTTAGTATATTTATCACTTCCAACTAATATATCTTGGAAATTTATTATCTACCTTACATTAATTCTTTATTTACAATAGCTATATTAAAAAGACTATTTATTTTACTTTGCATTTTGGTATTCACCTATTTGATCTTGCAACCTCTTACATCTTGGCCTAAGGTTTTGTTTCTAATTTTGATAATTTTTCAATTATAAGAGTTTCTAATTTTTTGGGATTTATATTGGCTCCCTTTCTCTTGTCTTATCTTTTTCACCTTTTTAAAGTTTGTGCATTGAGTTTATGCCAAGGTGTCATTGTCATCCTTATTTCCCTTTTGTAAAGAAGTTCTTTCCTTAATCCTAATATAATTTCCTAATAAATTGACATTGAAATCTTAAATGGTTCCATGAATCATAATCATCATGGGAATGAATATTTTGGCCATCATAAATACATGGGTAAGCAAGATCTTTCTCACTATATAATTACTTTTTCAATAGCTTGCTATTGCTACTTCTATGCAACTAGACTGGCCAATCTCTACATAGATTATTGATTACAATATATTTTGGTTTAATATTTATAGGGAATTGGTGCTAGAATCAGCTCTTCAACCCTGTTCCTCATGCATATTCCCTTATCCCCTACCTATTACTCTTCCTCCATGGTTTATGCATCCTCTACTTCAAAGATGAACCCTATTTCTACATACACAATCTCTTATACACCTTCTTCTGATATGACTCCTAGCCCTCATGTTCCTTTGTCTAATGTTTTACCTTTCTCATATTCCATTATGTTCCCCTTAGCTATAACCTTACTAGTGTCATTTATTTCTCCTTTCCTACTAGGGTTATACATTTATGTTATACTACTAGAGTCATTGTCTCCTCTTATCCTAATAGTATTAATGCTTTCTCCTTGCCCTCTAATGTTGCTTGTTGAATATGTAGGCAACTCAGGGGGGGGGGGATGAATCAATTGACAATAATTTTTTTTCTTTTAATTCACAAATCTAGAACAATTATCAAAATTGACAAAACATGAAAGCATATGCACGAAATAGATCGGACAAGAGAAACACCAGAATTTACGTGGAAAACCCAAGAAGGTAAAAACCATAGAGAATGCTAATTCTCAATATATAAAACTGGTTAAGGTGATTTTTTACAAAGGATGGCTCACTGCCAAGGTGCTCACTGTAGGTGGGATCACTACCCAAAAAGGCTCACTACCAAAGAAGAAAGAAATATAAAGAGAATCCACCACAAAACATAGTCTTCACTATTGGAACTGCTTTCAGTAACAATCCTCAACACTATACTCGCACAACTGGATTATTTCAATCTCGCATGTCTTCAACATAAAAATCCGTGTCTCATCTCATCAAGTCATACACCTACATATATTGTCTCTAGAAAAACATAATTCTCAATGTCGGCTAAGATAGAGATCTAAAATAGGTCTCCACTAAATATTCTGGTGGTGGGAAGGAATGAGAAGTAGACCATATTACACCATTCCTCATCAAACATGTCAACACATTACATACATCACCAAAGTTGGACCCAAAACTTCATCCACATGCTATATTACACAACTTGAATGTCTGGTCCAAAACCTCGAGCTTCAAACCAATCCAGACCAAAAAATAGCACTGCGTAACATCTTTCGAAAAACCAAAATCATCCACTAAATTTGAGAAACCTCCAAATTCTCAACGCACCTTATTTAAACACTTTTGCACAATATACCACATCTAGGTCTAATCCGGACCACAATGTTTGACATCAATGACAACACATAACATAATACCAACAATTGCTATGTTTCCTCCTAGTTCTATACCTTTACTTATAATTCTTCACCCTTTTTCACCCCATCCATTGTGTCTCATATTATCACAACCACTACTCTTATTATCACCCTTCATGCACTTATGAAAAATATTGAGAGTAGAAAGTAAAGTGAATTTCATGTGTAGTGCATATAGTAAGGATGGTTATGTTGATATATAAAACACCCACTTGCTTTTCAAATTAGTTCTTATCCTTAGAATTAATTTTGTGGCACCTTATTTTGAGTTGCATATTGAAAATGAGACTCTTATACATATTTGCAATCATTCAAAGTTACTTATTTAGATTTTACATATGAAGACCAAATTTTGACCAAGTTATTTTCATTCACATTGATGGACTATATTTTGTACAATTATTCTTTTCATCACCTATTGGGTTCATTCATTCCTTTTATAAGTTGGTCAAGATTTTTCTTGGTAATTTTTGTATGACTATAGATTCAAAGATCAATTTTTTGTAGGAAAAGGTGTATTATACATCTTCATAATACTAATAATATAAAATAAATTTTCAATTTTAGTACATTTAAAGATGTGGATTCCACATGGGATATGATCTCTTTGGGACAAATGTATGTTGTATGGGACATTGAGATAAATATATAATGTGGGGGCCATATTAGTATAAATATTTAATTTGGTCATCACATAAAAGAAAATATCTATCTTGATAGTTAAGTTAGGATAAACTACTTAGTTTTGAGGGTTCATGGTTTAACAATGCCATGGTTTTAAAGGACATGGTTAATGCAAAACCACTCAAAGGATTTTTGTAAGATTGTTTTTATAAAGTAAGCAAATGATTAGTTGTTGGTATTGGTTGGATTCAACATCTCTTTTATATTGTATATGTGATTATAAATATCATGGATTGGGATATGTGGCTACATGGCTCTTATCTTCTAATTAAAATAGAGGAGCACAATTGAGGTGCTTGATGCTTTCGAGGCTTTTCATGAAGAATTTGCAAATGTATTGCAACCTTATTACGAAAATAATATATTAAGTTGTGTTACATCTGATTTTATCTTAATGTAGGAGGATACATATTTAGAGTATTGTTATTGTTTGACTAGAATTTATGCATATTTGAATTTGTGGGCAAGTAGGAAAGATTGATGGAATTTCAAGGTTTTAAATATGTTTGCAAATCTAGGATGTTGTAATGATGAAAAAATTAGGGTTTCCACTACTAGATCTAGTAAAACCACTAATATTTTTCTTAGGGACCAATTTTATTTAACAGGGGTGAATCCAATAGATCTAGCCTGAATCCAACAAAGATAGGGTAGAGAATTTTGATTAGATTCATTGATTATAATTTGATTCCCTCTTTTTAAGTTGAATTGTGAAAAGGGTGAAATTAGGATAAATGTGTTGAAATTGAAGGAATTATGCATAAATAGTGAGCTACAGTCATTAAACGGAGCCAAAAACTTGGATCTGAGCAATATGTGAATGTTTGGATCTGTTCCCAAAAGGTTGACCTAAATTGTCATGACGAGAATGCACATCGCTCTGGTCATTCAAATATTTCATTGTCCAATGGGGAACTTGTTCATCTTTACAAATAATGTTGATCCTAAAAGTTATAGATTTGTATGTGCTCTTGCACATAGTAGAGAAGGGGAAATGGTTGGGAAAAGAGCTTTTCTTAAGTCAAACCTTGGTTTAGGAATTAACCTTGAATGAATAAATGCAAATACTGAAATAAATAATAGAAATATATACCTCAGATCTACAATTATTGATGATGATTCTTTGCTTCTTGAATGTAATCACACATGTTGTATGAAATGGCATGAACATGAAAAAATCCTAATCACACACACATTCTTGCATATGAATGATGCAATTTTTCTCCACAATGGTTGAATGAAGAATATGTAGCCTTATAGATCTCTAAAAATGCTTGATGATGGATACTTTATGGATGAAATAATGATTGATTGCTTGGAGATGAATACTTAGATTAAATTAATTGATTAAAGTCTTTATATAGGGGTATCTAGGTCATTTACCAATTAGGACTACCTCCAACGGTCATGCGGAGCAACAAAATTAAATTCTTGCTAGAGAGATAGGGCCCTTTCCCCATTTTAAAATAGGGCCCAACTAAAAAGGACTAGGGAACTAAGGCCCTAGTCCTTATTAGTAAGGGACCTCAATTTAGGCCCATGGAGAAGGACACCCATCTAGGAAATCAATTAGTGAGTGTACATGGCATCAGGACTAGAGATTGAGCACAAGTCGAGGATAAAAGAGAAAGAACACACATCATCCATGAACTAGAAAATAGAAAAAAACTATGAGTTCATGAGAAGAGAGAGAAGCATGGATACACATTCTAGATTTGTTTTTCTAGACGATCCATGAGAAGAAGAAAGGGAACATGAATACACATTATAGATGTGTTTTTGTATGTGATCCTTGTTGGGGAGGAGAGTAGGAATATTCTAGTTGCATTTTTCTAGTTCCACTCATCCTCGTGCATGTGTCCAAGTGATGTCTAGTTTTAGGTATTAAGCATCATGTATAAGAGTTTGTTTTCTTTGGTTTTGAGCATGAAACAACTTGTGAAAGACATATATTGAGAAATGCCAAAGGGTGTGTGTCTGGTTTTGGGAAATTTTCATATAAGAGTTTGTTTTCTCTGGTTTCGAGAATGTGTAACCCCACAAAAGACAAATATATGCCTAGTTTTGATGACATCTAGTGTAAGAGTTTGTTTACTCTGGTTTCAAGAATGAACACCCCATTTAGGACATTGCAAAAATATAATACAATATAGTATAAAGAGGGAAATATGTATGCCCCTCCCCTCGATGCAAAGTGGGCAACAAGAAGGTAAGAAGACCCAATTCACCCTTCTAAGCCTAGACAAGGCTTATCTCAACCCACAACTAGGGTTCTACACACACACCAATGTACTCAATCAACCACAACACTTCCTAAGGAGGGTTTGGGATATTTTACAACCAAGGTCACTCATCCTATGTCTTTCACCCAACTTTGAAGACTTCCTACTACACTCAGGTCAAGGAACCCCTAATTAGGCCTATTCCTTGTAGCCCTATTTGACTAGTATTTCTCAAATAATTCAAATTTTCCTCAAAACACCCTAGTAAAAATTTACATTTTAGAGTACCCTTTTGGGGATTACATCCAATTCAAAAAGATAGAGTTATGGCCTTTCTCTAGCACCCCTAATCACCTACTGGGTTTGCAGACCTAATAGGCCTAATTAGGCCCATTTTCCAAAGCAACTACTTAAGAATGGGGTTGCAGAACCTAATTTCCTTTTCACCTCTACAACCATCCTCTTCTATGATGAGATGGGGTTCTTTCCCTCTTCTACTCTCTCATTTTGCAAGAAGTTCCACCAACTAAGGGTAGATCCTTTCATCTTAGACTTAGGAGTCTTCATATTTTGGTTCTGAGGAACCTCTTCACACTCAAAGTGATTCTCTAAGGCCTCCAACCAATCCATGACCTCCTCTGGGTTCATCTTCCCAGTAAACATAGGTAGGCTTGATTTGTCATCTCTGCTACCTACTCTCCCAAGGGCTTCATAGAAACTTCTCTGATTTGTAGGTATCCTTTCTCTTGCCTTCAAAAGGGAATCATCCTCATTCCCTTATTCTTCTTCTTCAAAGTCTCCTTTCTTCTTATCTATCTTACCCTTCAACCTATCCAATTCTTTTCTCATCTCTTTGTTGGTTGTCGCCTGCGCTTTTACCAACTTGATCAATTTAACGTTGGTCATCCTTCTTCAATCACTAGTGTCTTCTCCTTTTGAAATCTTGCCAAAATCCTTCTTCCACCCTCAAGAGCCTTTAAGGCTTTGATACCACTTGATGTAGAGCAGACAACAAGAAGGTAAGAAGACCCAATTCACCCATCTAAGCCTAGACAAGGCTTATCTCAACCCACAACTAGGGTTTTACACACACACCAATGTACTCAATCAACCACAACACTTCCTAAGGAGGGTTTGGGATATTTTACAACCAAGGTCACTCATCCTATGTCTTTCACCCAACTTTGGAGACTTCCTAATACACCCAGGTCAAGGAACCCCTAATTAGGCCTATTCCTTGTAGCCCTATTTGACCGGTATTTCTCAAATAATTCAAATTTTCCTCAAAAAACCCTAGTAAAAAAATAAATTTTAGAGTACCCTTTTGGGAATTACATCCAATTCAAAAAGATAGAGTTATGACCTTTCTCTAGCACCCCTAATCACCTACTGGGTTTGCAGACCTAATAGGCCTATTTTCCAAAGAAACTACTTAAGAATGGAGTTGCAGAACCTAACTCACTCCTTGGGAATGTTCCTTAGGCCTCTAATGGACCAAATACATTATTAAAATGGTTCCCAAACACTCCCTAGGTGAGTGTTTTTTGATTCCTCCTTATGGCTAGGCTAAACACATGGTTTTGTTTAACCTAGGGTTTGATGGAAACCACAACAAAAATTACTCCTAGATTCCACCATTTTGTAACCACAATATACACATCCTCAACCTAAATTTCCCAAAGGGTCATTAAATTCCTCAATATGATCAGCAAATTAGGGTCATGTTTTTGATGAAACCCTATGAACCGGGTCTTTGAGTGACAATTTTTAGTAAACTGTCTACAACTTGCTCCAGACTCCACCAATTCAAGTCAGACCACTTGCATTTGAAATTTCATTCACACCACAATCCGACCAATTCAAATTTTCATGCCAACCAATCCTCTGTTAGATCGTACAGTATGAAAAACTGGTGAAAATGGGCAAAATTTGAGTTTTTGTTTATTCAAACCACCAACTTCTTACATCCATCATCCAACCCACTCATAGATAATCTCAAAGGCATAAATAGGCCTTCCCCCAATAGATACAACTGATTTACAAATATTTATGATCGTTGGAACTTCTTTTCCAATCGATGGGTAAATGTTGCTTAGCAACTTTTGCAACTTTTTACAATTTTGACAACTTTTCACACTTGACATTCCAAAGTCCCTAGTGGATTTGTAGACCAACTCTAAGCCTAAAACAACTTAGGAAAACCTAACAACATACCGCCTACCCTACATGAACCCATGGTCAAAGTTGGTTTCTAGGTTTATAAATGACCTAGAGCCAATTGACCTTACAAAAGGTTCTTTATTACGTTCATAGGATTCAAAGATCCGATCTTGATCCAAAATGCCATCCTAGGGTGTAGGACCACCTACCAACACACAAACAATAAATAAAATCCAAAACCAGGAGGTTCCCTTCCCCCCCCCCCCCCAACCAAGATATCAACATAGTCCTATGTTGATGTCTGAGGGAAGTTAGAAACAAGGATACCCACCTTCAACACCAAAAAGATATCCTTTAGGCAACAATGTTCATAAATCCAAGTTAAAGAGGAAATACTCTTAAAAGCAATGACAAGATAGTTGAAAAAGAGATATCTCACAAAATGTGTAAAGAGGATCTTTGGAGGAGAAGAGATATTTTCTCAAGGACATCCACCTCCAAGAGGAGTTTCTTTGAAAAAAGAGAGCATCTTATACCAAAAGAGGGGAAGGATAATAAGAATGCATACCTTCTCCCCATTGCTAGGTGAAAGGGATTCTTGATGAAGGATGATTCTATTTTGACCCAAAGTGAAGGGTTTGTTTATAATAGATATGCATTTCCAAGTGTAAAAGGGTTGTAGTCAAGGATACACAACTCTTGCATAGGAGAGAATCCTTGAGCAAAAAATTCTTCACACAAGGAATTCCATCAAATTATTCTTGAATATCCTAGACAACTGATAGGGGGAGGGGGGTGAATCAAGTATTAATTAAAATTTATTTTACTTTTTCCCACATAAATAGATCTAGTAAACTAATCTTGGATTACTTAAGCATAAGTAGATACACACATGAAACACCATATATGATGTGGAAAACCTAGGAAGGAAAAAACCATGAAGAATGTTAGCTCTCCAAAATAAAACAACTATTAGGGTGATACTGATTAAGGTGATTTTTATAAGGTAGCTCACTTCCAGAATGCTCACTATAGGTGGGCTTACTACCTAGATAAAATCACCATAAAAGGAAGGAGGGCTCATTATCCAGAAGGAGAAAGAAATAATCCACCACTAGGGCACAACTGCCACACTGCTGTAATGCTAGAGGAAACCTTAGGCTCACTGCCACCAATACCAAATAACATCAACTCACAACCATATTGATCAACCAATTCACAACAAAGATAGATCTTCATTTTCAATCAACTTGCTTCCATATATTTTTTCACATTACAATCATCCTTTATTTAAACTAATCTTTGAAATAAATTTTCCAAGTCAGCCAAGAAGATAATAAAACACAAATTAAAATAGGTCTTCACTAAGCATTTTGCAGTGGAGAGGAATGAGAAGTGGACCATATCATAAAACATTATCGATCAAGACAACACATTATCCAAACACCACAAATATTAGAGAAAAATATAGAGCATCTGGGGTCAACTAGACCTGAAATGATCATATCCAAACCCATAACTCTAGAGCACACCAACATGTGCCAAATCACAATATCAAGGATAAATACATGAATAACATAAATTTGAAATCTTATCATTAGAGTTAAAAATGTGGAGAAATGTGAAGCTCTAAAAACTTTTCTAGAGAAATATCATCATCAATACATATAATTCTAGAGCACAACTTTGGGACCACCAAAACACAAGAATAGCATCTAAAGGCAATATCCAACAACATACCAACACATCTTGAACAAATCTGCAATACAACAGAAAATAAGGAGCAAAAACTAAACACTGAAATACATAATCAGTACATTGACATCAATGGCAACCATACCGATATATCAACAACTTCACATTTACAAAAATCTTCTCCTTTGTTATTGATGGCAACATTCATTGATGAAAAATGACTATATCTCTCCCTCTTTGACATCAAGGACAAAGGTAAGTGTTGTCACAAAAGTTTTCGCCCTTGATGACCTAAGAAACCTTGGTCATCAACCTTATGAAACATTGAATCAACCTCTCAAGTGTGGGACCTTGTGCTATTGTGAGGTTAAATCTCTGGAGAAGGCCAACTTCCTCTTCAATAGGAAATGCAGAGTGTTGGACCAATCCAACACTTGGTAAAACTAATCTATTGATTCTCAGGAAAAGGGAGAGAGAGAAGGGAATGCATAAAAGAAGGGAAAAAGGGTTTGCACCCAGACTGAAATGATGATCACCCCTGCCTATGACTGCACATAACATCAATAAAACTACCCTGGGTATGCATTGATTTATATACTAGTTTGTCACCTAAATGTGAGTGAAAGTTGGAATTTGTAAAATGGCAAGAGGATCTGAAACCAATTCACAGGTTCCACCCAAAGAGGAATCAACACTACACCTATAGCTCAGGAAAACCAATAAGAACGTATTCAAACAAAGAGGCAAGGCATTACACAAATTGAGTGAAATGAAATGAGGTAAAAAGAATAATTTTATTCATGAGAAGGCAAGGCAATTTTTTACAAGTGTAGAGAAACATGAAGAGTTTTGCAAAAGAAAAAAAAGGAGAGGATTCTATCAAAATGTTATAGATTTTCCTTTATAGATGATGCATAAATCAGATGATTTCATTTGAGAAAACCTTAACCCCACTAGAAATAGGTTATAAAAATATCTGAGGAGAGAGAGATTAGATTGATAGATCTGATGGCATCGTGAAACAACTCTGAGAGCATCCTTTGCCTCTGAAGAAACAAAAATCCTTGGAAATCAGAGAAAACCCTACATCTAAATGCATCTCAGGGTACTTGCAAAGCCAAAAGTCTTTGAACTGCATTGAAGAGGGCATGGGTGGCATCTGAAATCGACCTGTAGGCATCATGTCTAGAGTAAAGGCGAGAAAATTCGATGGCTGGAGTGAGATCGGGTCTCAAATTGGGCACTGACTGGGTCCAAAATGTCCTCGACCATTTGGTCGACAACCACCCTCCTACAAAGAATTCAAATCTCAATGGCCACCACAAATTCAAATGTCCACTGTCGATCTAAGAGATTCATGCAAAGATGGACATGCGAGATCTCTCCATGTAAGCATCCAACAGGCCCAATAGAAGATTAAAAAATGGCTGTCAGATTGGGCCTTTATGAATATCCAATGATAACAATTGGTTGACATGGCACCTCGGGTCCACGCCCCACTCACTATGTTTGACTGCTAAATGGCCTTGCATACTGCGTGGGATAAGGGGGAACAACCATCTCCTTTGGATTTTCTTTGTCTTCATATCCTGTAGGCCCGTTTTCACTTTCTGCTTGCCTCACGGGATAAGATTCTTTGTTTCTACCTTGCTTTCTTATCCCACGGGCCTTTTTCACTCTCTGCTCAACCTCATGGGATAAGCCTCCTTGTTTTGTCTTCCTTGTTTTCTTATCCCATGGTATCTCCCTTGTCTTTTTTTTATTTTGCCGGATAAGGGTCTCTTTGATTTACCCTTTCTTCCTTATCTCACGGGGCCTTTGATGCCTTTGTTTTACCTCGTACGATAAGAGAAGCTGACCCTCTTCCTACTTGGATCTTATCCCATGAGGCCTTCCTTTGTTTCTCTTTGATATACTGGTAGTTTGAATGTTGTCACTACGCAGGATAAGCCCTCTGGCTTATCTTATCCTCTTTATCCCACGCGACCTTCTTGTTGACCTTTTCACCGTATGAGATAAGGTAAAACACATTGCCTCGTCACAAACTCTTATCCCATGAGATGTCATTGATGTCTTTCTAACCCCGTGGGATAAAAAAAATGCTTCCTGTTGCCCCCCCTAGACCTTATCTTGCATGATGTCGCTCTACTATTTGATTTAGTTTTATTTTCTTATCTTGTGGAAACACGCGGGATAAGAAAGTCTTTCATTTTCTCTTTGTTCTCTTATCTCGCATGACCTTATCTAGTAAGACCCTTTTTTCCTTGCTCCCTATTAAGGTTGGCACAAAAGTTGGCAACATTTTTGGCAACTCGGAGGGGGTGAAAACCTATTTGGCACATTGATTAGTAGCCTTATGAAGTCAATTGGGTGCAGAGTCAAGGCTCGAAACAAAAATTTATTTTTATCCTTGCATAATGTCAAAACCTCACCATTTTGGAGAATATCCTATGCACGAGCAATTCTTGGAAAGCTAAAAAAACTGAATAGAACCTAAACTAATTATGTGCACTACCTCACAATGAATGGGCTAAACAAAGCCATTGGTTGGCTTGTCAAAGTAGCTACCTTTCTTAACCAATGTTTGATACTCTTCATGTCTATAGAAAACCAACCAGGTGATAGTCCTAAAAATGACTATGCAAAAAATTTTCATGCCTCGGGCAAAATATTGGTCATTTTGAGTTAATTTTGCTTTCTACTGTTATCCTCAAAGCTTAGGGTTCAAGGTTTTGAGTATTTTACTAAGTCTTGCTAAAACCCTTGAGCTTATTCTATTTTTTCTTTACCTTTTTCACCACTTAAGCTTGAGGGTCTTATATCATTGGCAAGGCCTTTTATTTCCTAGCATTAATATTTCTATCGGCCCTTTATATTTTTCCTAAGTTTTGCCTTTATCTTTTTGGCCGATGACATTGTGGTAGTAGTCAAGTTACTAAAGGTGCATGTTTCTACATGTGGTAAGATTGAACGATGATGTTTTAATCCCAATCCAAGAAGTGCTCGAGAGTTAGCGGCCATTGTGACGTGATCGCCGTGGTTGGCAAGTAAATGGTAAACCGATCCAATGACCTGCTATGCCCTACATACCTATCCCCATTAATTTCTTTGTCATGAAAATATGTGTCCCCTCTCTTTTTTTTGTTTGTAGTTTTTTTTTTTTTGCCTTTTGCACCTCGGAACCCTAGAGTCCCGAGATTCTCTTTGTTTGGTTTTGAAGTCCTACCCCAAAACCCCGGAGTTCTGAGGTAGGCTTTTGTTTCTTGTTTTGGTCAAGACCCCGGAACCCTTAAGTCTCGAGGTCTTGCCTTGTTTTGTTTTGTCAAACCTTGAAACCCTGGAGTCCTGAGGTGTTTTTCTATTCTACCCCGGAACCTCGGATCCCCGGAGTCTCGAGGTGTCTTCTTATCCTTTTTGTTTTGACCTCAGAACCCTGAAACTCTAGAGTTATGAGGTCTGTTTTTGGTTTTCATGTTTTCCATCTCAGAAGTTTGAAACCTTGGACTCCTGAGGTCGTGTTTAAGGAAACTATATAGACGAAATATCGGGGGTTGTAAATAGAGGAAATGAACCGTTTTGAGCTCATTTGTAAATTCAAGTTTTCCAGCCTGCTAGCTCTTCCTCTTGACTTCGTGTCTCTATGTTGCCAAGCTATCATGGGTCTTTCTTCCACCAGGTTGGTGGATTTTCTTCTCCTTTTTGTTTTCTTGTTTAGTTTTTCTAGTTTTTTAGCTTATATTTTCTTTTTGGTTTTTCTCATTTTGCATGTTTAGATCTTCCCGCGTGCCCTAGGTTTTCATCACCCTAGAACCCCGTAGTTTCAGGCTAGTCAGTCCTATCAACTCTGGAACCCTAGAGTCTCGAGGTTGTTCCTCTTTGGTCACCCCTTCAACCCAAAACCCCGGATCCCTGGAGTTCTAGATCACATTTCTTAGATATTGCCCCCAACCTTGAAACTTCAGAATTTCAAAGTTCTTGATCCTTTGTGGCCATGTTGTTCACCCCGAAACTCCAGATCCTTAGAGTTCCAGATTATCTTTTTAGCTCTAAATCAAACTACCCCAGGACCTCACAACCTCGAAGTCCTAAATCAACCTAGCCAGCCTATCCCGAAACCCTACAACCCCAGA
Source organism: Cryptomeria japonica (assembly GCF_030272615.1). Classification (NCBI taxonomy): domain Eukaryota; kingdom Viridiplantae; phylum Streptophyta; class Pinopsida; order Cupressales; family Cupressaceae; genus Cryptomeria; species Cryptomeria japonica. Next base: position 290,988,293 of record NC_081406.1, on the reverse strand, counting down.
GTTTCAGACTCTATTGTTTTTCCTATCCCGGAACCCCGAAGTTCCAGACTCTATTGTTTGCCTACCTCGAAACCTTGGAGTTCTAGGCCCTGTTGTTTTAGCCTATTCTGACCTCAAAACCTCGAACCCCCGAAGTTCTAAAGTCAATTGTTTTAGAAGGACTTACTCACCCCAGAACCCCAAAACTCTGAATTCTTGAAGTGGGTGATATTATTGATATTTTTATGTGTTAGGCTAATTTTTGGATTCTTTCTTGTAGATTAAAGCAATTGGATGGATCCAACCTCCAATAAGAGAGTCAAGGAATTGGATAAACTCCCCATAACCATGAATTACCACTATCAAGGGCAGGTTTATGTTTTAAAACTAGATGATGAAATCAAATGGGTAATTGACACAGAGGTGGGACAGATTGAGTTAGAGGATATTAAGACACAAATGGACAAGCCAAGGCTAGAGGCCCCTCTAAGGAGAATCAAGAGGTCAGGGTTGGTAGAAGCAACTGTTTTCCTTCAATTTGTCCAATCCTTGAATCTCAATATGACTATGGCACAATTCTACAATGTGAACACTAGAAAATGCACCGATGCCCAAGGAAGGACAAAAATTGATCTATTTGCTGATATGCTATGATTTGCGTTTGGCATCCCTTCAAGGGAGGAAGCGCTTTTAACTACTGAGGAAGAAGCTGCTAAAATATGGGGAAATGGTATTGCTTCGTACAAAAGGCACATGAATGAAAATTGGTTAGAGGAGGAGATGAAGACATGATTGAAGGCTACTGATATTCTAAGGGCTGATTTCAAGGAGCCATAATGTGACTTGATCATCATGCTGAGAAAGGTCTTCGACAAGATAGATTGCCAAAATTTCCGCTCATGGATGTTCCAGTATATGATAACTATTCTGTTTGAAAAATGATACTTTTAATGGGCCTAGATATTGTCAGACAACATACATAAGCAGTTGACTGAGGTACACAAAATGAAGAAATTCTTTACCTCATATGTTATCTGGGTAGCCGCCCGAGAAGGTAGATTTCCAGGATTGCAAACAGTGGGCCATCTTGGTGATGAGGAAGGGAAGAAGAAGGTGTGGGAGTACTACACTCAACTCCCTCCAAGCGATGCAAAGACACATTTTAAAAGAATAAATGATGCCTTCCTTTTCCCTATCATTATCAAACTCACATGTGATATAGGTTACAAAATAAGCTCGAAAGTGATGGCCATAATTAGAGAATGGACATGTTGGTTCATTCAGAACCATCAAAGTCTGTGGATTCATGGGGAACCCCATGTTTCCGCCTCAATAATGAAATGATAGAATAATACTCTTGGAATATGTCAGGCAAATGGTTGGGCTACAATCTTTGTTATCTTAGAAACATAAGGAAGGTGTGGATTTCTTTATTTCAATTAGTTACTTTTCTTGTTCTAAAATCCAAGTAGGTAAGTTGATTGAGCAGGAGCTCCAAGATTTACATCTTAAAGAATTTAGTTATGCTCAGGAATACTATGACCCATATGGAAAGTTGAAGAAACCGATGCCAAAAGCATATGATGCACATCAACCAAGTTTGGAGAATTTTTGGGCCAACCTCCAGGACAATTTTAAGGTTAGAGAGAAGAGTTATTCTAGGCTTTCAGTTTCGCAAATAAGAGATTTTGAGGTAGAGATCAATCTCCCTAAGGAATTGAGGGATAATGGTGAATTTCTAGATCCAACATATAAGGAGCAAGAAATTGATGGAAAGCGTCTCTCTCCAATCAGATGGTCAAGGAAAGAAGATGTAAATATAGATATGGTGACTCAAATGGTTATAGAGAAAACTAAACAATGGTTGAGTCTAAGGATTAGGCCAAGCGCTTCAAAGTGAAAGAAAAAGGAATCAGCCTCAAGAAATCCTCAGTCAAGGGCTAATAAATAGTATGTCTGCAAGACAAGGTCTAGTTCTAGAAGGAACATGTCCACACACCCAGATGAAGCTGCCTGACTTGAGAAAACTACTGAGGAACTTCTTGGACAGGTCAAGGAGCAGTTGAAAAAGGTTGTGGTGTTGAAAAAGGCCCCAAAATTTGGAATAAGGGAAGGGTTAGGAGCCATCCCACTAGCTGAGGTGCTTCTTGTCAGGACAACAAATGAGCAAACACCAGGAGAGGGTGCTCAGAAGGAAAATGAGAAAGAAAAGGCCGATAAAGAAACATATACACCTAATCAACCCCCTCCTGATACGACAGTGCCAGTATATGCACCAACTCCTACTTTTACAACAACATTAGTGACCTTCCTCTGCTAACACAAGTGTTCACCCCTACAGTAGAGAAGGTCAACATTAATAACATTGAGTCAAATTCAAATCAAGAAGATGAGAAACATGTGGTGCAACCAGTGCAAAGAAAGACTGAGAAGAAAGAAAATAAGTCTACTAGGCTTAGGAAATAGGAATCGGTAGATTTCACGGATATTGATAAACATGCTTTGTCGGGGAAGTCGTTGGTTGAGGAAGAAAAGAAACTTAATGACTCCAAAGATAAACAAGATGAAAGATTGATCTTAAATCCAAAAGATCAAGAGGAGTTATTAAAAGAAATAGCTACGGAAGAAGGGATGGAAGAAACAAATAAAGAATATAAAGAGTTTGAAGAAGAAATAAGTGATAGGTTAGGAGAGATGCACAAACAACAATAGTTAAATATTCATATCACTCTTCAAACTAGCTAGGTTCAACCAAGAACATCGACCCAAGATATTCCAATCTTGGAGCAAGTATAAGGAAAGAAGGATGACGTAGAAGAGCAGTCGAAGGTACACAAAGTGATTGCAGACACCATGCTACATCAAGATGATGAGGACAAGGATATGCCACAATGGCTAAACTTTACCTTCGAGAAGAGAAAGAAAGTGGTGCTGCCAAGGGTCACTCTACAACAGGCCATCACTGAAGAACGAAGAAAAACAAAGAAGACAAAGATAATGCATCATTTGTCTGGGATAGGTTTTGGTGAGGTGATTGCTGATGTAGTAGTTCCAACATAAGATGAAGGTCAAGGCTCCCCAAAATACTAGGTGTCACAGGTCAATTTGGGTAAACCTACCAAGTGGGGAGAATTAGATACATTGGAACTTACTACTAGTGTAGTCAGGAGCCGAATTGAAAAGGAGCACACCTCCCACTCAGAGGTCAAGGAACAAATGGAATAATATAAGAAACTATTGGTGGAGATAGGTAAGCCCCTAGATGCATGTGTAGATGACAACCTGCCTTAAACCTCATCACTCCCAGAAGGAGATATAAAAGCACTGGTTGAAGTAAGAAAGGTGGCGGCTACCTCAAAGGCATGGGCACAAACAAATGCCTCTAAAGTTAGATTATTTTTGCATAATACCATGATGGAGTATGATAAGGCCATGCGGATTGAAGGAAAATTAGCTTCATATTATCAGCAGTGGGAGCAAAATATCAATATTTTTGGTAAACAGTATCAAGTTTTGAATCTAGGAGAAGAAGTTATAATAAGAGAGGACCTGTTAGGAGGGGATAACATTGACAATTTTGCAATTATATGTATACATTTTGGAGTTGAAGATTGAGATGCTTCAACATTATGGAAAAGACATAACATATGCCCATTCTCCTCTCTTGGTTGTAGTAAATAAGTATGAAAGGTTTGTAGGCTAGTTATTGGGTATTTTTGGGCTTGGTGTTAGTAGTGCATGACACATGGAGGAAGACAATGTACTTTGTAATGGGATGCATATGCGGTACAATATCTTACAACTCCTATTGAGTTTAACGTTGAGTTAATGGACACATATACATACTTAATAACTCAATGTCAACAAGCTTCAGAAATAATAGAAAAATTAGAAGATAGGAGTAAGAATACAGAGGAGATTTTGAAGAAGTACAAGTTCAGAATTAAGCATGTTGCAGATCCTCCTGTTGAAGTGGTTGCATGTATCATTAGCAATTACAAGAGCTATAAAAAGAAGTAAAGGATAAATAGGCAATTTCTAATGATAGCATGACATGTTTGTGGAATTTTGCATGACAACAAAACTAGGACTTCAACTATTGCTTCAACATGTACATGGATTATTGAACAAATTTTTCATGACTACGAATGCTTGGCTCATGCATCATGGTCTTTGTAATGCTCACCCAGTCCCAATTTCGTAGTAGTTAACTAGATTCCGAGACAGAGACTTGCAAGTCAACTGTGAATCCTTGCTTTTTAGAGATTAATTTAGATAGGTTTATTTCGTAGAAAGTAGGACAAGGAACTCTATAAATTGGAGATTTCGATTCATTTGTAAGGGTCCACAAATTGATGATTTGAGGCCCACTTAGAGATTTTAGATTAATTTTATGCAGATTATTATGAATTTGAGTAGTTTTTGTGATACATTATTTGGAGTTAATACAAGAAGCCGCTTATAGATTGCTTGATCTATGTGTATGTGCTATTAATTTGTTCTTTGTAGTGTAGTAATGTCTATTGTTTGAAATAAATAACTTATTTTGGTCCTATGTTTTATTTCTTTATGAATCATATTGCACACGTAAGTGGTGTATGAGAATTATTGTGATAGGATGATATTGTGGTGATATTCTTTCCATGAGATGTGAGGTTGCTAACTTTGCAGGTTTATTGGAGGTCCGTTATTGAATGCTAGTTTAAATAATATTGATGAATATTGGATTGCTGGGTACTAATTGAGTAGTTTATTAAGTTGTGATTCCATTAGTTTCATTGTTATTTTCTTGTTTCCCTGATCTATCTTTTGCAGTTTATTTTAAAAGAGTTTTAAATCATAAAAATGCAAAAAAAAGGTTAAGTTATTGGAAGTTATTGGGATTTGTTCAACCAAAAGGCCCCTTTATAGGTACAACCACATCAACCATTGAGTTGCCCATCACTATCAAGACTCGACTATAGATACCTTGGAGTAGTTAGCTTCTTGAAACTTACTGCTTTTCAAAAGAGGTGGTGAGTGGTCACATAAACTACCTGACTGTTGGTAAGTGTGTCAAAACACTCGTCAACATGACCCTCATAACCCCACGATCAAGAGGTACAAGGGGATTATGGACCATGTCATCACGAGATGATGCCACATGTCCAAGGTGGGCCAAGAAAAGAATATGGTGGGGTCGCTGATCGAGGTGAAGTAAGCAGTGAGTTCGCTATGCCATGTCATACTTTGGGTGGACCCGCTTGCGACATCTAATGGTAAATTTCAGATTTACTAAAGATGATCATGAAATGCGCCATTATGGAAGATAATCAACGGTTCACTTTGAAACTTATTTCAAATGCAAGTTTGAGCCATTTTTTCACTCACGCGAGCAGTAATGGTGGATGAGACGATGAAATTTCATTATAGAACAATAATAAAATAATTCTGAGAGCTATTTTTAGTTCATAAAGTGATTCATAGTGGTTCAGAAGGTATCCTCTAAGATAAAGAAGATTGTGATAGGTTCTTGCAGTGAAGAATTGCGCTTCGCCTTGTATTTGCAAAGCTGTGAGTTTCTAAATACCCCTTCCGTGTTCTTTGAATATTTGAAGTGTGAATTGTGTGAGTAATTGTAGGGAAAACCTTATAAATTGTTCTAGGTTTCCGAATTTGATAAGAATTCGCATGATTCTGTGTTGTTCTTGAGTTTCTTGTGTCAAATCCTAGTTTTCTTTTTCCTCTTGTGATTAAGTGATAAAAACCCTAGTTTAGTAAGATGGCTCTCCTATGAAAACACTTAGGGTAGGCTGGATATTTGAAGAGAAATCTTTTGGATGATTTTATTGACTAGTTAAAGCCTTGGACTAACGAAAAGTACCAAGGGCAGAGACTTGTTCATGGTAAAACCTTGAGAGAAGGGTTGACTGATAAAGTGTACCACTTGGCAGATGCTAGGGTACCAATGAATGAGATAGATATATTCAAATTATGGTATGGACAAAGAAATTTACAATCCCCACTCTCAAGTGCCTAGCAATATGATGGTTAAATTAGTGGTGTTGAATGTGTTCATGGATGTCGACCTTCTCAAGGGTGTTGCAAATAGATATGACCTTGTCTCGAGGGTTATAAGGGGAAATGAAGGAGATATTTTTTTGGAAATCAGGAGAGAGGAATTCCAGGAGATCTTTGACTTGTATCAACCATCTGATACCCTGGTACAAGTAGATTTAGATGAGTTGAAGGTAGAGTATTATAGAATGAAAGGTTTCATTAGAACTAGCCTTCTTCCAATTCACCTGGAAAAAGCAAGAGAGACAACGTACTTCATTGGCCCTAGTTCATATGAGCCTTTTCCCATTGGTCCTTTTGCTTCTTATTTTTAGGCTACCTTTTTCTCTCTATGTCAGGTCTTGGGGTTCAATCCAATTACAGTTATGCCACCTAATTTCATGTATATGGCTATGCAAATTCAACATCCAAACTTTACAGTGATTTTTGACTTTGCTCCATACCTTGAAGAGAATATTCATGAGGGGTTGCATGATGTTAAGAATGAAGTATTTGGCACTTATTTCTACTGGTATTCCTTGTTCATGCACATGTTCTTGTATCAGAATGCAAATTACTTTGAAGACTCTATGAACCTCAGGAGAAAAATTGACATTGACGAAATTCCAGTGTATCTTTGGAATATGGATATGTCTTGGGACAGATAGGAGGCTAGCTTTGTGAGTTTTGACAACGAATTTGCTTCTAGGTTGAGGCAAAGATTGATAGTGAACCCACCAAGGACCCCCACACAGCTACATGATTTTGTAATGTCTAAGGAGAGGTTGCCACTTCTGAAGATTGAGCACAATTGGGGGATTTCATCCCTTATCCTGTTAGCACTATTATTAGAATTTATGGTTTCTCTGGTCAGCCACATGTATTTGCTTTTAATGTTCCTTTGAGAATAGGTTTTACTGTAGTAATGTGGCAGACAAGGTGCATCCATGATAAGGAATTAAACAAAAGAGGCAAAGGGACAATTTTCCTTGATTATACTGTCATTCCATATTTTGTGATTTTAAAAGGAGGATATGAGCATTTCGACAAGTTTTTTGTACCATATCATTTAGGGGTTAGCACCGTTAGACATAGTGACCTGAAGAGGTTTTACAACATATCCAGGGCAAGAATAAAAGGAGGCCCATTTCTCGATGAGCATAATTTACTTGAGGATATAATAAGAAATGAGTTTGATTTCATGAATTAGGATTGGAGGAAAGATAAATAAATAGCTTTTAGGAAGATATGGGTGATAGTTAAGAGAATGGATCCAAACTGTGATCCAATGAAAAAATTCACTCAATTTTGTGCTAAAGTTGATTTTGTTATGAAATTTTTTAATGAATTGATTCTTGCATTAAAGGAGAAGAGGTCTAGAATTGAGGAATTCTATGGCCAACAAGTTAAAAGAACAGGTGTAAAGTAGCCAATGCCCATCAAACTAGAGGAATCAACCTTGATTCATCAAATGAGAATGAAACAACTAGGCCCATGACCTCCTCTACCTGAAAGAACAAATGACCTAGAAGAAGATAGACCTGTTTATGAGCCCTCTCAAAAGAAGGCAAGAGAAGAAATAAGTGGTGAAGAAGAGAGTAGAAGTGACAGTGAAAAATGTGAGGATTAACAAGTGACCAAGAGGGGGATGAATCAGTCAAAATAGTTTATACACAATTCAAACATTCAAGTTGACCGATTTGCAACTATCCTTTAAATTAACTTAAGCATTGCATAAAAGATAAAAGCAGAGAACATCAAAGAAAAGATATTTGCATGTACAAATAAGAATCACATAACACTAGCAATTAATTGTGGAAACCCTCAATTAGAGGAAGAAAACCATGGTGGGGATAACCCACAATCTCTTTTACTGCTGTGAAAAAGAGTGCCCTGTTAAGAGCTTACAACCAGTTATTTATGAGAACATCACCCTATTAGGAGTGATCAATATCCGATTAAGAATACCTTAGAACCTGTTAAAGTTCACCTTGCTAGAGGATTTAACAACTTCATATCTAAAGTGACTCGGTTAAGAGATTTTACATAAAGAACCGGTTAAGGTCCACCCTATTAAGGGATTTACAATGCTACAATCGTTAGAAGGAAACAAAGATGAAGTATTTGTCTGATGACACTACCTCTATCTCATAGATCCAATTTGCATGCTCTATTCAAATGATCAGTGTCAACTTCTGTTAGGGGTCCCACAGATACTGAGAGGGGGGGGGGGTGAATCACTATCTAACCGGTAATAAGAATTTCTTAAGTTAAAACATGCAGAACATAATATAACAGTGTACAGGTATGAAAGAAATAATGCAATTAACAGAATCAAGAACATCCACATGAAAAATACACCATAACATAAGATATTAACGAGGAAACCTGGTGTGGGAAAAACCTCGGTGGGATTTGTGACCCACAATATTCACTCACTGGCCAATAAGAGAATATTACTTACAATAGGGGCCTGCACATGTAGGAAGGCCAACTGCCTAGAGCTCACTGCTCAATGGGAAGTCACACTGACTTACAATAAGGATTATACTAATCCAACGACTTGTACTACTTTACAATAACATCTTCAATGCCAGATTCAGTACCGGTTCCTGCCCTATTCTTTACATATACCCTTGACCTATATTTCGCACATTAGGTCTGCCTTATATTTTCCTTAATGCTTCCACATCACTCCTACAAATGTCTACAATGATCTCCTTTATATATAAGAGTCATTTTACAATTTGCCAAGTTGGCTTACAATAATAAACAAAATATTATATAACAAAAATCCTGTCGGCCTTTGTGCCGGTATACTTGTTTTCTTCTGTGTCGGTGCTGGTGTCCTGAGTGCCAGTGTAGAGTGTGATCTGCTGATGCTGGTGCACTATCTTTCCTATGTAATACTTTGTTAGTATGATGTCTTGCCGGTGCCATAGGATTGCAAGGTTGCCATCAATGACAAAACCTTCAATCACATACAATGTCTCATTGGAGTGTGCATATGCCAACAATCTCCCCCTTTGGCATTGATGGCAACACTCATGAGAAATTTCAAAAAGTATCCAAAAATGTGTAATCCAAAAATGTTACCAAAAAAAGAATTTTTACCAAAAATGTGAGAGCTCCCCCTAAGCATATGATTCATGTGTTTTGAATTTTCTCATCCCACTACTCCCCCTTTGGCATCAATGACAAAGGTTGTCAAGATGTCAGTAGAGTTTGTAGTTTCATCTATCCATATCCTCAACCTTGTAGCTAGGTAGTTATTATCTAAAAATGATCTCCCAAAATTAAGTTTATACTATCCATAAACTTCTTACTATCCTTTATTGCTGTCTCAGTTCTCTTTACTGTACCGGTGAGAAACTGCAAATGCTTTGCCGGTGTTTTGCTTCCCTGTGTTAATGCCTCAGATATTTCCTTCCATAGAGATGCTAAATAGTCCAAACCTGGACTTAGTTTAGATCTCAAATTTTTTGCCTTGTTTATTATTGTTTCTTTCTCCCTTTCCAATTTGAGTAATTCTTCCTCAAAATTTGCTAGCTTCTCTTCAAAAACTGATAATGAATTCGGTGAGTTGACAAAACTGTCTGCAAGTTTATTTATCTCATCTTGTGCCTTGCTTATTTTCTTGTCAATATCTACAGTCAAAAAGTTTGTTTTACATGTATATTTATACATATTTTTATATTCTTTCAACAAACTACATAGTTCTGGTAGAAGTGTGTCAAAATCTCTGTTACACTTCTTTATTTCCTCATCAAAGAATTTCTGTTTTTCTTTTTCTACCTTATCCTTTACTGATTCTTCCTTTATTTTCTCAATGTTTTCTGAAATATATTTACACAATGTATCCAATTGTCCTAAAGAATCTTTATTATCTATATTACAGTTGGGAACTATTACCTTCAAAATTGGTATAGAATCATCAATTGCCTTATAAGCCTGTGAGCTGCAGTCAGTTATTTTCTTGATAGAATCAAGTAATACCTTAGTCACATTTGTTGACTTGAATACTGATGATGATCCAACATTTTGAGTACGGGTGGAAGTAACCATGCTTGTATTGACCTCTGGTAGGTTAGTTTGTGTCTACATTTCTTTAAGCACTGGTTTTCCTACTTCACTGGTTACCAGTGGCACTGTTTTCTTATGTACCTATTGTTCTAGAGCCTTTAGCTCTGTTGGTTTCTCTGTATACTGTGTTGTCTCTATCTATGACTTAGTCTCTGCCTTTTTCTCTGTATCTTCTGCCAGTTTTTCTGTTTCCCCTGCTACTGGAGGCTCATCTGCCTTATCTGACTTATTAGTTGTATCTTTATCTACTATTATGTTGATCTTCTGAGTATCAACATTTATATTATATAGGACTTCAGAATTAGGATTGTTATCCTCTACATCCATACTTTCTACTACCGGTTGATCTTCAGTAGTTGTTATTTTCACTGGTGGGGGTAGGTTGTCTTTAACTTTGATGCTTGGTGGTCCACCAACTTTGCCTTTCCCCTTGTCTCTATCTTTCTGATATACTTTTATAGGTTTAGGGTTCCTGTATTCTTCTTGTTTTTCTTTGTCAACCAGGAATATATCCCATCCATATTTTGTTTCCTCTGTCACTTCATTGACTCTTCCTGCCATTAGTGAAATATGCCAGTGTGCAGTAGAGAATACTAATCGGTTTGCTTGAGCAATCAATTCATCAATTTCCTTTGGAGAGTTTACTGGATATACATCAAGTAGTTTCTCAATTTTTATTTTCTTATCTAATTTTATCACTGCTTGCCTTTCTGGCCTCAAGTATTTTGAATAAATCATCAGGAATTTCATTTGCTACTTCCATCAAAAATTTCTTGTACATGTCCATATGCAATATAACACTGTTCTCAACTTCCTCTTTCTCATCAGCAGTCAGAGTGTCATAAATTTTCTCTATGTTCTTCAGTTTTCCTTCCTCTGTAATTTCATTTAGTAGTACATCAAGAGGTGCCAAGTCTCTGTTTGTCCTTTTCTTTTTCTTTGGTGTCAGCTTCTTCTTTGGTGTGGCCTTTCTAACTGGAGATCTTACTGCTTGTTGCTTTTGCCTTGTTCTTCTAGGTGAAGGAGTGGTTGCCGGTGAGGGATCTCTTTTTCTAACAACTCTTTTAAAAGTTGCTGGCATGTCACCTTCCGAAGAAGTGCCTACCAGTGATAGGTGAGTTTCAGGTTGTGGAGCTACCAACTCATCCTCTGTTATGCCAGTTTTCTTTAATACATCTTCCTTAATGGATTTTTCTTGTCTGGATCCTTTCCTTACAAATGCCTCAACCTTCATTACTCTTTTCTTTGATTGTATTTGGCTTTCTATAGTCTCAGCACTACCAAATACTTCTTCCTTAGGTTCATTGGGGGCTTCTAGAAGTGCTTTAGCATATGTTTCAACTATGTGGTCATCTGTTTCATAGCCCATCTTGATTACCCAAATTGTCCTTGGGATGACCGCTTCCATCCAGATTTCATCTTTCTTAATAACAAAGCATATGTCATCTTTGTATTTGTCTACTATTTTCTGAGATAGCCTTATTCTTTTCTTCATTTTGGTCTTTAATGCTTGGAAAAAGTCATGAATATTGTTCTCCTTGTTCTCACCCATGGTATTGAACAGTTCAGTCAATTGTTTTCCTACTGGTATGTCATATCCAAGTTCTTTATAACCTATACCAGGAACCTATTTTGTTATGTGTAGCATTAGGCATACTAACAGATTTCCAAATCTGAAAGTTCCTTTCTTGTCCTTCTTGATTTTTCCAAGGTTGTCAATTAGCTCATCCTTTAACCATTCACAGATGTCAATTTTTGCATTGTCTGTTACCATATCATAAGCACTCTTAATGCATAAACTTGAAACTGAATTAAGTCTATTAGCATGAGTGGCTTTATAACCTAATATCAGACTGATGAATCTCACATTGATATCTTTTACACCATTAACCCTTAGAGATATCTTATCAAATGTTGCACCAATTAGTTTTGTTACTAGGTCATTGGGAACCTTCTCGGTTTTATCTGGTCTCTTATCAGTGGTCGATAACCCTTTGATAGCTTTCACAGCTTCCTTGGTGATCTTATGGATTGCATCTAACCAGAAATATTCTCCATGAACTCTGCTTAAAACTATCCTAATCACATCCTTAGGGAATTTAGGAATGCTAAGGATTTCTGTAAATCCTAGGGTTTCAATAATCTTGTGTTCATCTTTAACATTGCCGGTATCATCACATATGATGATTTTATACATGGTTTTGATTTCCTCATCTCCTAATTCTTCAATGTTATAGTGGATGTACATTCTGGGGTCTTCAGCATATACAACTCCCTTAGGGATTTGAGAAAAAGCACCTAAGGTATCATCCTTCTTTGCTATCTCGGGAACTAACTGAAATATGGGCCTAGGTCTTTTAATTACTTCAACAACAGTAGGGTTTGCTATGTATTCAATTGCAGAGGTGGATGCAATGATTAAATACCTTTTACTGCCTTGGGTGGATGATTGCTCGGAGTGTGCTTGCTTCTTGCTCGAAATGCCTTAGCTCGGAATCTTCGCGCTCTCTGAAAATTTGAAATCATGGTGAAATGTAATGGAGCAAAAACCTTATTTTTATAATGTCTTTTCGCCATCTACCACATTAATCGTATGCCGGTTAAGTGTTCACTTAACATTGTCTGCTCGTAATAAGTAATTTTCAACTTCTTATCTCTAACCGAGGGAATGACTAGCACATGTGTCATTTGATTACCAAACCCTCAAGGAAATTTTCTTCAATTTGATGAAGAACTTCCTCCCGGTGGAGCACTGCTCTGTTCTACCGGTGAAGCATCACTTTGTTCTACCGGTGAAGCATTGGTTGGTTCTACCGGTGGAGAAGTATTCCCAATATTTAGATTAGCTTTTCTAATCCATTGTTTTGAGAATTCTTGCTTAACCTGTTCAACTTTTTCTTTACCTTTCAAGCTAGCACTTTTGTTGTCTACCGATGTTCCTTTACTTCTACAAAATTTAACAATATGCCCAATCTTATTACATGCATAACAAGTTACATTATTCTTCTGAATAGCTTTCCCATAACCTATGCCGGTTTGTGTCCTGCATTGATTTGATAAATGTCCAAATCTTCCACAAACATAACATCTCACATTCATTCTACAGTTTTTCAGAGTTGTGACCAATTTTGTTGCATTTTGAACATTGACTGGTGGGTGTATTGATATTATGATAATTCCTGGATCTACATTCATTTGCTCTATGACCATACTTATTATAGTTAAAGCATTTTCCATTGAATTTATAAGCATTAGGTTGTCTTACCAGTTTGTTGTGATCCTGAGTATTTGCAGTACCAAAGCTTTCACCAACTTCAAAGCCAATTCCAGAAGTGTCACCTTTAGGTTTTTGATTCTTCAGCAAGGTACCAAGTTCCTCTGAGCTTTTCTTGAATTTTTCTTTGTGTTGATTTGCAGTTTCCAGTTCTCTTTCCAAGATTTCTTTTTGTCTCATCAGTTCATTTGGCTCATTCTGAGTATGCATCAAATCTGTTTTTAACATGTCATTTTCATAGCTAAGTCTTGTGTTCTCATTTGCTACATCACTTAGTCTTCTCATCAATTCTTCTTCATTCTTCTTCCTATCCTCAATCTCTTTGCAAAATCTCATAGTCATATCCTGCATTTCATTTTTTGTTGTCATGATCTCTTGTTTCAACTTGCTTATCATATCATTAAGTGATTCCTTTTCATCATTTTCATTTTGCAGTTTTTCACAGAGTTCTCTTCTCTTATTTCTTGCAATAGTAAAATTTTCTTGAAGTGCCTGAATGATATTTTGAGCAGCCCTTAAATCATCTTCTAATTTGATATTTTTCAATTTCTCTGCATCATAGTCTATAAGAGATCCTTCAAGTTGCTTCATCAGATTTTTCATCTTTACCGGTGTCAAGATCTTCCTCAAGCTGTTAGGCTTATGAAAATAGAGGACCAAGCTCTGATACCAATTGTTAGGGGTCCCACAGATATTGAGAGGGGGGGGGGGGGGGTGAATCAGTATCTAACTGGTAATAAGAATTTCTTAAGTTAAAACATGTAGAACATAATATAATAGTGTACCAGTATGCAAGAAATAATGCAATAAACATAATCAAGAACATCCACATGAAAATTACACCATAACACAAGATATTAATGAGGAAACCCAGTGTGGGAAAAACCTCGGTGGGATTTGTGACCCACAATATTCACTCACTGGCCAATAAGAGAATATTACTTACAATAGGGGCCTGCACATGCAGGAAGGCCAACTGCCTAGAGCTCACTGCTCAATGGGAAGTCACACTGACTTACAATAAGGATTATACTAATCCAATGACTTGTACTACTTTACAATAGCATCTTCAATGCTAGATTCAGTACCGGTTCCTGCTCTGTTCTTTACATATACCCTTGACCTATATTTTGCACATTAGGTCTACCTTATATTTTCCTTAATGCTTCCACATCACTCCTACAAATATCTACAATGATCTCCTTTATATATAAGAGTCATTTTACAAATTGCCAAGTCGGCTTACAATAATAAACAAAATATTATATAACAAAAATCCTGTCGGCCTCTATGTTGGTATACTTGTTTTCTTCTGTGCCGGTGCCGGTGTCCTGAGTGTCGGTGTAGAGTGTGATCTACTGATGCCGGTGCACTATCTTGCCTGTGTAATACTTTGTCGGTATGATGTCTTGCCGGTGTCATAGGATTGCAAGGTTGCCATCAATGACAAAACCTTCAATCACATACAATGTCTCATTGGAGTGTGCATATGCTAACAACTTCACCGATTCATAATCTACTACACTATGTTCTCCTCCCCCTGTTTACTTTCACATAGATCTTTTTCACATTGACAACAAGATAATCATAATGAATTATGTGGATATATTAGCCTTTAGTTCTGACGCCAAATTTCCCTCCAAAAATGAGATTCAAAAATTTGTTACCGTGCCTTAAATTACACTCCAAAATCATTCTAGGAATATCGGTCAAGACAGTCGCTCATGTCGATAAGTCCACCGGTTGAAAAGAGAAGATTGTCGGTTCAACTGGATGTTATCTGGGTCTGTCGGTTGAGACTCCTGTATTGTCGGTTATGGCCTATGTATCGGTCTAATTATTCTTAAGCATTTGCCTCCTATATACTAGTCTACTCACTGCTTAGCCGGTTTCCTCCTGTATGCCAGTCTACTCACTACTTAGCTAGTTACCTCCTATATACCGGTCTACTTACTGCTTACCCGGTTAACCCCTATATACTGGTTTACTCATTGCTGATAAAAATAAGGACTCTTATCCTTCACTAGTTACCCTTTACTGCTTTACCGATGGATTGTGGAGACTTATTACTGCTTTACCGATGGATTGTGGAGACTTAGAAGATGATGTTGCAATTAATGACAACCATTTCACTGGTCATACATAATGCATCACAATGCCAACAAACTCCCCCTTTGGCATTGGTGGCAAACACTGCAAAGTACTTATGTATATGCTAGTTTTGACCCCTGTTTCATCTACCTCATGTACATATACAAACTCCCCCTTTTGACATGAATGGCAAAGAATATACAAAAGGATTTATGAAATAAAGCAAAAATATCTTTGAAATTTTCTTTTGCAACTTGCAAAGAGGATTGCCATGAAGATTTCACCTGTTTCATGGTGTTGCAGTGTCCATGCAAAAATGTAACAAAATCTTCCATTTCATCTACTGACTTACAGTCAGGTGCACTTGTCATGCCTTCTTCTTCTTTGACATTTCTTTGCATGAAATCAATGATCTGTGCAAGGTAGCATTGTAGCTCTAGGAGACTAAGAGCTTGTTTATCCTCTTCCTCTTTTAACTCTTTGATTTCATGAGTTAAGTGCTTGACCTTTCCACTAAAGGTCATTGCAGAGCTGGTTAGAGGATCAAAAGAACCTATCAGATCTTGGATTTCCGTTTGATTTTGAGTTCTTTTATCTTCAAGATCTTGGATTAAATTGGTGAAGTTTGATGACTTGACCAATAATTGGCCAACTTCCAGTAGAATGGATTTGACCTCTTCGGTACTGGTGGATAGAGAAACTTTACCAATCAATACGTGTTCCATAAAATTTTCACCTCTCTTTGTTTCATACTATCTAATTGCAACCTTCTCTAGATCGGTTGCCTCTGAACCGATTACTTTGACAAGAGTTCCCAATTGATCAATGATGCATGCATTGTCATCAACAATAATGTCAGGAATGAGATTAGACAAAATGATTTTTGTAGTATTAAGTATTTTGGTCTTCTTTCTCTTTGCTCTAGGTTTTGCCTTTTCAGCTTGAAGTTTCAATTTTTTAGAAACTTTAATTAATTGTTTAGGGGTCATCTTCTTTATGTCGATTATAGAATCTTCCTCTTCTTCCTCCTCTATTTCTTCATCCTTAACCTCAAAGATGGCCGCGGTGGTGAATTTAACTTTCTTCTTTTCACTCTCCTTTTCTAAATCTAACTTCCTCTTTACCAGAGGAGTGTCCACCACTATTTTCTTGGTCTCCTATGTTTTTGTCATCTCTTCTTGCATCTTTTCTAGTTCCTTCTGTTTTTCTTCCTTCTCCATTGTTTTCTTTTTCTCTAATAAAAGGGGTTCATTGTCAGTAGGATTTATTTCTATTGAAGTTCTGTGAGGTGTATCTTCATAAGGTATATCTTCAACTATAACTTTATCTACACCAGGATGCTTGGTTTGAGTGGTTTCCTTTACCAGTGAAACACCAATATCAATAGTTTCTGTAGACACCTAAAATTGTTCAGTCTAATTAAATAAATATTTTATTTATTTAATTATCTAAGCCTAATTCTTCTATTAATTAAATAAATTTTTATTTATTTAATTAATTCATTTATCCTCTTCTAGCCTTATTTCTTATTTAAATAAATACATTTATTTATTTAAATTACCCTTTTCCTAAAATTAAATAAATATTTTATTTATTTAATTGATCCCACTTCCTCTATTAATTAAATAAATCTTTATTTATTTAATTAATTCATTAACCTTTTCTACCCATGACACATGTCATTCATCTCTTAATTCCTACACTACCTACCCCTTTCATTATTTTATTATTTCCTCTACCTACCCTCTAATCATAGTCGACCTCTTTTACACCTCTCAATCTTATCCCTCCATTTCTTATGGTGTCTTCTATATAAGGAGATGCTTCCTTCATTATCAAACCCTGACTGGCTAATCAATTTATGCATTTGACTATACTACGCTTTTCATATGAGATCCTACTTGCAACCACATTTCCATTTTTTGTTGAGCTCTTGTGCACATAAAATCTGAGAGAAAATATATCAAGCAAGACTAATGGAGATAGGAAGAATAGGGATTCAAACCCTATTGGACATGTGATGGTATAATCTTTGTGATTTCATTTGATTTGCATTGTCTTAGGTAATTTTCATACGTTATGGTGGATCTTCGTTGTTGTTAGGCTGGGGTTTTGTGGTTGAATTCATTTAGTCTTTCAATATTGTTTTATCTATTTTCACCATATACATTTTGGCACGCCCGGTGGGACTCTTGTCCCTTTTTGCATTTAATAGCCTTGTTGCAGGTTTTGTGTTTTGATGTTGCAGATCTAACATTGTCGATAGTATTTTGCTATTTTCACGTCTGCGTACTTTTGGATCGCGTTTTTGGTTTTCAGTCACGTCTGCAACATCTAGGATCACGTCCACACCTTCGACAGTTTTATTTTTTTTTGTAGATTTCGGAAATCGCATCTGTGTTCCCTAGTTGCATCTATGGGGTTTTCAAGCACGTCTACATTCAGAAGCCACATCTGCATTACGGAGCCAAGTCTATGTTTCACAGAGGCACGTCTGCGTCCAGAAGCCACGTTTGTGTTTATGATACCCGCGTCTATGCGCACTGATTTCATTTTTTTTTGGGGGATTTTCATTGATTTAGTTTTTAGTCATTCGATTTTTTTTTTTTAGATCCAGTTTATTTTGAGCTAACATTTTTAGATCTAGCCAATGAAATTGGTGCAGCTTGTCTTGAAAGAAAAATTGTTTTGTTGAAGACCCCTATTTTCACAAAGTCTTTTGGATCTAAAAATTTATCTAACTTGTGTGCTTGCAGGAAGGGGTGATTATTTCAAACAATCCAAACTACTAACAAATCTTTGTTGTAGGACCTTGGCAAGGATTTTTGGATTTTTATTGTGTGCCTTGTTTTCATAGACTAGAAAACACTTCAATTGGTGCTTTAAAATTGAATCATTGTCTTTTGTGTCTTGAGCAATAGGCTCTTTTTGTTTAATCTTTAGAGGGTCTGTCTCCCCGTGTGGTCATTAGGACTACTAGTGAGGAGAGAACGATCCAAGTGGTAGCAAAAGAAAAGCCATCTTCTTCCAAACCACTATAAATAACTATATTCATGGTGAAAACTATGAATAACATGTGTTGATTAGTTCATACCGACACTATGTCTCCCCATAAACCCATTTGATCAAATTTATTTGATCATTTGTAGGGCGTAACCCCTACTGGCTGGGAGCCTTCTGTATTTACAAAGCTGAAAGTGCCGCATGTATGGCCACATGAGCAAATTCCCTTACTAGCACCTTTTTGTTTTAGAAGCCCAAATCCTTCTAGTTGTTGGGGCAGGAGGTCAGACCTCTGGTAGCGGCCCACACACATACGGTTCTTAGTAGAGATACAAAGTTTGCCACAAGGAGTTTTTGTGGGGACTGATGCTTGGCTGCCCCAAGAAGTGAGTGCCGAGGGTGGAGCTAGTGGCGTCAAGCATCTAAGTATCCACTTTGAATAGTGTAGCCTCGGGGGTAAAACCCCATGTGGGATCAACAACTATTGTCTTGGCCAGCCATTAGAATTGTACTTGACTTATTTTGAACAATCAAACATTCAAGACCAAACATCAAAACATTGTGTCTTTTGTGTCTTCAAGTGTATGCAAAACAATTTTACATCAAACAACACACTTTTCTTTGAGTCATTTTTGTCTAGACACTTGCAAACATTGAGTCCTCATCAACACTGTGTCATCTTGTCACAAAAAAATAGTCAAACATTTAGATTTGGTCATGACTAAGCAGCTTCACAGATTGGAAAAAATTGCACAAATTTTGCAGAAACGCGTCTGTGTTTGACATAATAGCATTTGTACCGTATAACCGCCTCTGTGAAGGGCAGAAACCTGTCTGTGTTCTCAGAATCAACATTGCATTTACAAAATCTTAGACTCATGTCTGTGTTAAACAGAACCATGTCTGTGTTAGGAAATCGCGTCTGTGCAGTATACAGGCACGTCTATGTTTAGAACTGAAAAACGTTTACAGTCCAGCAAACAAACACAGTCAGTTTCAAAATTCTTGAGCTTCCTAGGTTATTTCTCTAGGGTTTCATCTAGCATTCAACCTGTCTTTGGGTCTTACAAAGTCCATCATTTCTTTACACCTTACATTACATTCATATTTATCTAAACTTGAGTCAAAAGGGCACTTGCTTGTCCTCATCATACTTTGTCAACACACTACATACAACAACATTTTGCTAAGTGGTCCCTCATCAAGGTCTATCACCTTTGGGTCTCATTTGGTCTTACTTAGAGTCAAGGTCAACTTACCTCATGAAAAGAAACTATCCTCTCTTTGGAAGCCACACCTACTCTACTACATACATACTTGGTCTTACACTTTGGACATTGCAAGTAAACTTCGGATTCATTTACATTCCATCCAACTCTTGGTCTTCCATACTCTTTCCATTTTCATCTAGTCTCACACATCTTGGTCAATACCTAATTCATGGTTGAAACCCATTCCCAAAAATCTAGGAGAGAAACTAAAGAGGCTCAAGAATATGCAAACATGAGTTCTTATGAGTATGACAATGATATCTTTTTCAATTCTGATCATACTACATTACCTGACATGGATGCTTATAGAAAAATTCCAAATGTTGAGCACATGGACACTACAAACAAAAATGATACACACAATGACAATATGGACAACTTCTCTGTACATTCAGTAGAAGTGGAAGACACCATTATGAATCCTCATTTCAATCGATTGGTTGAGGAAATAATGAGGAGAGATAGACAATACCTTCTACAAGTGATGGCACAAAGTGGAACCAAGATCCCTCATGATTTTGACATGTCTCAAATAATGGAAAATCGACCTTTGCAACAAACTCACTCCAACATGGATCAAAGGAGGCCTAATAGTGGAGGCAATAGAGGACCACATATGGTACCTGAATCACCATCATCTTTGTTTCAAAAACCAAAGGTCCCACATACACATGGTCAAGCATATGATACTCACCTTCGCAGACCATTATGGAAGTCTTATGCAGAGAAATATGCTCAACCACCAAAGCAATTGGATATTCAAAGGCATTCTCAAAATTTGGACACAAGGAAACCTTGCATCAAATTTGGGGGCAACACACTAGAAGAAACTCATGACATTCCTATAGAGTATGGTATACATGGACAAAGTAGATATTTCATTCCTCAACATGACTCTATACCAAGTGGTCAAAGAATATGCACAACATCATTATAGACCTCCTCCATATGAACATGTGTATGATAAATATCATCCATATATGCAACATGCTCCTCCTCCAATTGGTGCCTCAAGCATGGGGTATGGTCCAAGAAGTCGATCTCCACCTAAGAACAATTTGGAGCAACATATTAGGGACTTACAAAAGAAAATGGAGGACATAAATACACCGAAGCCAACATACACAATTAGAGACATATGTCCTTATCCATTTGACAAAAGCATTCCAATGCCTCCATTTCCTACACACTTTGTGACGCCTAAGTTTGATAAGTATAGAGGAAAAGGAGATCCTAAGGCACACATAAGACAGTTTTTCACAGCTTGCATTGAAGTAGCAGCAGAAGAGAAATATTTGATGAGATTATTCCCACAAAGCTTAGGTGATCAAGCTATGGAATGGTTCTCCCAACTTCCACCTGGAATTAAGTCATGGGGTGACTTAGCAGAGGCATTTATTCAACATTTCTCCTACAACATAGAGATAGACATATCAATCACTACTTTAAAGAGGAAGAGTCTTTTGCATCATTTTTACAAAGATGGAGAAATCTAGCTAGCAAATGCTCTTGTGAAATTCCACAAAAACAAATGGTAGAAATGTTCACCCAGAATGTTAACAAAGACATTGGCTATGATCTAAGGAAAGCTTGTTTGTCCACCTTCAAGGATGTCATTGAAAAAGGCTTAGTGATATAAAAGGTCCTAATAGAACAAGGAGTCATTAAGATATTCAATGAAAACAAAGATGACTTTAAAGGAAAAGACAAGCCAAGATTTTGGAATAAAAACAAGAACACAATCAATGATGGTGTTGTTGGTGCCAATACAGTGCGACCCAAAATAGTTTTTTCGGGATCAAGCTCTACAAACAATCAGGTGAATACTCAAACAACTTCTAGATCACGAAGGAAGTACACCCCATTGGGAGAACCACTTGAGTCAGTTTTCAAGAAGCTAGTGGCAAACAAAGTAATCGCAATTCCATATTTTCCTCCATATGAGCCAAAGGTCAAACCAAATTGGTGGAATGATGATGAATATTGTGAATTCCATAAGAGCAAGGGCCACAAGATAGGAAATTGCCATCGACTAAAGAACATCATACAAGATCTCATTGATAGAGGTGACATTGAGATTTAAGGGCACTCATCCAATCAAGAACATGAGATTTTTAACGAACCATTCCCGAAGCATGACAAGGGAAAAGCTATAGCCACAGATGACTAGACCAACTATACCAGAGCATCCTACAACTATGATTCAACTATCAATCACATCTCGATGGACAATTATGTCTCTATCATTATCATCAAGGACAAAACTCCTAAGAATTCTACCCAGAGACCCAAGATCATTTTGAAAGGTGTTAGATCTTCTTCCGAACCTACCTCTGAATGTCATGTTACAACCCGTCAAGGTAAATTCACTTTGCAAGGTGTTCTAGCTAAAACCACCACTTCCTCATCAACCAAGCCTAAGTACGACCTCGTAGAATAGTTAGGGAAAACACCTACGCTTATCTCCATCCTTGAGCTCTTACGCATATCCCCCACACATAAAGCTATTCTTGACAAAATTTTGAGAGACATTGCCATTCCTACTGATTTGAACATGGACTAGTTTCAAGCCATGGCGGGATACCTTTCCATTCCACACTCTCTTACATTCACAGAAGCTGATGACGCATCTGTAAGTCAGCCACATAATGCACCATTGCACATTGAAGCCTTCATACACAAACATAGAATCAAATGAGTCCTGATAGATGGAGGAGCAGGTCTAAACATTTGTACATTGAGCAGTATTAAACAATTGGGATATTCCAACAAAGCTATGAATTCTACAAACAAAATTACCATCAAAGCATATGATGATGAAGAGTGTTCATCCAAGGGCACAATCACCTTACCTCTCAGAGTTGGGCCAGTTAAAAAGGAAGTGGTTTGTCAAGTACTAGATCTTGATCTCACATACAACATATTGCTAGGACATCCTTGGATTCATGAAATGAGGGCGGTCCCATCTACATAACACCAATGCATCAAGTTTCCTCACAATGGAGTTGAAATAACAGTTAATGGAGATCCAAATCCATTCATATATTGCAATAACTTGAGACCAAAAATTGAGACCATCATTCCCAGTAATCACGAAGCTATTCCTTCTTCTGCATACATTGATCTTGAGTCATTAAAACCTTCGACATCAAAACAAGGTGAACTTAAGGGCAAATTCCAGGACAAGGGCATGGGTGAATACACTTTGAATCAGACCATGTACTTACAACAAGTCATGAGTTCACCAAAAGAATATGGAAGACCACATCCTAATAAGCAGGTATCTATCATTATACTCAAATGGGACCCTACTATCTTTCAAAGATGGGGTGAACTGGAAGAGGAAGACTTATACAAAATGCTTTACAAAGACCTTGAAAATGATACACAAGATCACATCAATATACCGTGTGAGAAGTATGGCAAAGGGTTCAAGATTCTACAAAAATCTGGGTATGATAGCAAAAGCCCTCTTGGGTTAAGAAAGGAAGGCATCATTGAACCTTTACAACCTGAATTGACATTCAAAAAGGAATGCTCGAAAGGACTTGGCTTCATGACTTCCAAGGTCCACACTCAAAGGACAAAAGAAGCATTACAAATCAAAGCTACCAAAATTCAACAAGAGAATCGCTATTCCACAGACTCCAATGAATGGGAATGGGGTTTCGAAAAATCCTCTAGTGACTATGAGCTCACTGAGACATTCAGAGAACCAAGAGAACCAACAGAAGAAGAGGAATTTAATAGGAAATTCAAAGTTGGTCAAGAAACAACCCCAGAGGAACCCATACAGTCTTTGCCTCTAGATCCTGGGTTGAAATCACATAGAATGAGAACACCTGTCCTGAAATGCGCTACTAGTGATGATAATTTGGATTTGTTCATGATCAAGACTGATGAGGAGAGTGCCAATGATGACCTTGATAACTACCTCGACATACCTGAATATAACTGCATCTTCACTCTTAACCCCACTAATTTTGAAGACATCAAAGGCCTTCCCCTTGTTCACCACCAACTCATTGACTAGGACCATGAAGGACCTGCATAGTTTGACACATTCCAAAATGATGAAGCTTTTATTGACTATCTTGGCATACAAGATGATCTTCCCCCTAGGGACCATAAAGTGGGATACACTATAGAACTCAATAGCATGGCATATTTCAGTGAGGGTGTCGGGCCTTCTAGTCGTAAAAATGTAAAAAATAAAAACAAACCAAGGGTCTTATGGCAAAAACCACACTGTGGTTCTATCTGACCCCAAAAAATTAAAAAGAAAGGACGTATCTGAGGGTGAAAACCTCTCTGAGGTACCTGAAGATGGAAGGCTCGACATTCTCCCAGCATCATATGAGGAAAAGTCATCCATGTTGATAGAGGAGACTATCAAAACAAATATTGGTATAGAAGAAGTTCCACACAACATATTCTTGGCTCAATCTTTGACAGAGTTAGAAAGGTCAAAATTCATAAGTTTCTTCATGGAACGACAAATCAACTTTGCATGGTCATACGCTGATATGCTTGGATTGGATCCAGATTTGGTAATGCATCATTTGATAGTTAAATCGGGGGAAAAACTAGTGAAACAAAAATTAAGAAATATGCATCCACAAGTGGCATTATTAGTCAAAGTAGAACTTGAGAAATTATTGGATGTCGGATTCATATGCCCAATTGATTATCCTAAATGGATCTCCAACTTAGTACCTGTTAGTAAACTAGATCGTAGTATCAGGATATGTACAAATTTTAGAGACATCAACAAAGCTTGTCCTAAGCATGATTTTCCGTTACCAAATATTGACTTGATTGTCGATCTCACAACAGGTCATGCGATGTTATCTTTGATGGATGGATTCTCTGGTTACAATGAAATAAAAATTGCATCCGAGGATTAGCACAAAACAACATTCACTTGTCCTTGGGGAACTTTCTGTTGGAATGTCATGCCCTTTGGGCTAAAAAATGCAGGTGCTACATATCAAAGAGCCATGACTACTATCTTTCATGATCTCATGCATGTTACTGTGGAAGATTATGTTGACGACCTCTTGGGCAAATCAATAGATAGAGATACACATTTGGACATACTTTTAGTCGTCTTTGATCGGTTGGAAAAATATAAAGTAAGATTAAACCCCAAGAAATGTGTCTTTGGAGTAACCTCCGGGAAGCTCATGGGATTCATTGTATCAAAAAGAGGAATTGAAGCCGATCTAGAAAAAGTCAAAGCCATCCTAGAGATGCAACCACCATGAAACATCAGTCAGCTTTGATCTTTGCAAGGGAGACTCCAGTCCATATGAAGATTCATAGCACAACTTGTAGATAAGTGTAATCCTTTTCAGCACTTGCTGCATAAAAACATCAAATTCAAATGGGATGATAACTGTCAACAGGCTTTCCAGATACTCAAAGATTATCTTCCGAATCCGCCAATTTTGATGCCACCAGTTCTAGATTAGCATTTATTACTATACATATCAGCTACTTCAACAGCACTGGGGGCACTCTTAGCACAACAAGTTGCTGAGGGAAAAGAAAAGGCATTATACTATATCAGTCGCACATTGGTGGGATATGAGCTAAACTACACACCAATTGAGCGTGCATGTCTTGCCATGGTATTTGCTTCACAGAAATTATGACATTACATGCTAACTCATAAGACTAAGTTGGTTGCAAGGATCGATCCATTGAAATACCTTCTCAATAAAGCAACACTTACTAGGCGACTAGCCAAATGGGTAATGATCCTGAGTGAATTCGACATCAAGTATGTGGACAAAAAAGCAATAAAAGGACAAGCCATTACAGATCAATTAGCAGATGCCCCCATGATAGATGATGTTCCTCTAATTTCAGAATTTCCAGATGAATCCATTTTAACAGTGTCACATGCAAAACCATGGCAATTATACTTTGATGGCTCATACACACAGCATGGGGCAGGAGCTGGTATCCTCTTCATAACTCCTCAAGGGGATTCTATACCAAAATCATATCGATTATCATTTCCCTGCACTAATAATATAGTAGAATACGAGGCATTAACAACTGGGTTATGGATTGCAGTTCAGTGGAAGATCCAGGAACTTCGTGTTTTTGGGGACTCTCAACTTGTAATTCATTAAGCAACTGATGATTACCAAACAAAGGATGAGAAATTAATGCCTTACAAAAGAATGGTGGATGACTTGAAACAACATTTCACAAAGATAGACTTTGAGCAGATACCAAGAGAGCAGAATCGAGCCGCAGATGCCATGGCTATAATTGCTTCACTGATCGATCTACCTACGAATGAGACCCGCTATGAGTTCTTGGTGGAGAACCTTTTGGTTCCTTCATATGAAATCACTCCTACTGAGATAATATGTGTCATCGATCCTGAGTCCTAGTTATATGGTTCCATCTTCACATACCTTCATGATAATACCTTTCCTCCAGACCTATCCAATAACCAACGTCACACTTTCATTCACCAATCTTCTCGATACGTCATTTTAGCCAATGTCCTATACCGTCAAGGTCTAGATGGCACTCTTCTTAGATGTTTGGAAAGCGACGAAGCTCAGATTGCGTTAGGTGAAGTACATGAAGGGATATGTGGTCCACATTCTAGTGGTCCTACCTTAGCCAAGAAACTCATCAGGACTAGATATTACTAGCCCAATATGGAAAAAGATTCATATCAGTTTGTTAGGAAATGTAAGCAATGTCAACTTCATGGAGACCTCATCCATGCGCTAGCACAAGAACTTCAACCAATTGCGACTCCTTGGCCCTTTTGTCAGTGGGGACTCGATCTCATAGGCAAGATTCACCCTCCATCCTCCAACGGTCATAAATTCATTATCACTGCCACAGAGTATTTCACAAAATGGATCGAAGCCATGCCTCTCATGCAAGTCACTAGAAAACAAATTGCTACATTCATTCTCAACTATATCATTTGTCGATACGGTATTCATGTTTCCATTATCACCGATAATGGGCATCCCTTCAAAATCAGGATGTTCATGAACTCTGTGACCACTTCCATATTTCCCATCATTTCTCCACACCATAATACCCCCAAGGTAATGGTCAAGATGAGGCGTCTAATAAAACAATCCTTAAAATCTTAAAAAGGACAGTCGACGACGCTGGCCGTAATTGGCATATCCAACTTAATCCTGCACTTTGGGCCTACCGCACAAGTGTCCGCACACCTACAGGAGCTACACCCTATTCACTTGTTTACAATGCTGAAGCTATCTTTCCTATTGAGGTCAATCTACCCTCTTTATGAGTCTCTTTGCAAAACATTATCAGTGATGAAGACTATAGGGTCTCTCGCTTACAAGAACTTGAACTATTGGATGAACGAAGACAAACTACTTTTAATCATCTCAAGGCCTATCAACAATGAATGAGTTGCAACTACAATCACAAAGTTAGGCCTCGCACATTTGAGGTAGGTTATTTGGTTCTCAAAGAAAACCCCAAAAATCAGCAAGACAGAGAGAAGAAGGGCAAGTTTGAACCAAACTGGCTTGGTCCTTACATCATTACAACAACATATGGATTTGGTGCATATCAACTCTCAACCATAGAGGGTGAACCTTTAGAGGATCCTATAAATAGCATGCACCTTCACAAGTTTTACACATAGCTCTTTGGAATATCCTAATTCAAAAATACAAAAAAAATCATAAAACATAAAAAATCGTTACTTGGTGAAAACCTGGCAAACAGGCGCCTTATGACACACAAAAAAAAAAATTGAAAAAAGTAAAGAGAAATAATTTCGTCCAACAGTGAAAATCACTTCGGTGGCACCCTGAGCAAGTACCTTGGTGAAAACTGGGTTACCAACACCATGCATAGAGACATTGCTCCTCCCTCTTTCAGGATTCCATTTCATCCTTTCATTATGCACACACTCACAACCTATCCATTCATAATAAACTTTACCCATTCTCATCATGGCTTGTTATTGATCTACCTAAGATTGGTTAGCCATTCATAATAACCCCCTTTTCACCCTTTCCATCCATAATAAATCAGGTCCTATCTATGGCTAAGGCAAGTCCTACGTCTAGTGATGGGTGTGGAACTGAGAGCATCACATGTTTTGAGGAGTGCAGTTTCTTCTTGTTTTCTTTAGTCTATCCACGCACAATCCACAATAAAGCAGCATTTGCATCACTAGTCCGCAATAAAGTTCCATCTTCTCCACAATAAAGTATCAGTTTCATGGATTCAGTTAGTTTCAGATGAGACACAACAACAACAATGGGCTTCAACAAATCAAATCTTTCAACAAACTTAGAAAACATATGGTTCAATGCTATCTATCCTTTTTGTGAAAGTAAACATTGTGACCACAATCAAATAAGACTTATACAAGTGACAAGGGACACTAAAATTGAGGACTACAGTGGATGTTGGTGTCGAGTCTTGGTTTTCTTTTGATTTTATCTTTTTGGTGACATGTCTTTTAGCTTTTCCGGGATGTCTTTGATTAGAGATTCTATCTCCAGGATGTCTTTGACTAGAAGGGCGAGGATGGGGTATCATTACCTATTTTTCTTTTGCTGTCTATGGATTGTCTCTTAGTAATGCTATGACTTGTCCAAGGATATGAGGACATTGAGAGTCTAGTATGAATTGGGGCATTCCTTGTTTGAGACTGTCTTATCTCCATGCAAACAGGTACAATGACTTTCTGGGTTGAACATATACCTCGATTGTCATAACCTACTTGCCATAATAAGCTCAATGATGATAACGCACAAGAAGCTCTTTCACTTTCATATCTTCTATCTTCCATCCCCCTTTCTTGATTGACCTCCATAGTCCTTTCAGAGTCCGTGTAGCTTGCTATCACATGACTGAGTATAATGACACGCCAAAAATATTTGCATTTCATGTAGTTGCACTTGCATTATTGCATGTTAGCATTTCATACATACATATAGATATCACAATTGCATCACATCCTGCACACAACACATGTTAGCACATTTTACATTCTCATCATGTATATAGTCATTTGCATTATCATATTCATCTGCATTTCATACATTCACATTCTCATTGGCATAACATTTTAAAAACATAAAAGAACAAAAAAATTATATTGCATTTCATCATGTACATATTTGCATCCATGTCATAAGCATCACATAAAAACATACATCATGAAACATCTGATCACATAGGTACACATGCATATAGCTACCACACAGATGAATCATCTCATATATATATATAAAGTGTCATGATACAATGATGTCAAAATCATATGGCTACAAAATCACCCGAAGGTGTCTACATCATAATACAAAATGGTACAACACACTGATACATAGGGAGCCCTCTACAGCTATGATGAACTCCCTCCCTCAGAGCTGCCTGGCCTCAATGGAGTCTGAGCCCTAGAGGGACCCGCCCTAGGATCATCCCTCCCGTCCCCTCTATTTGGTGGTGGTGGAGGACCCATAACCCCACTGCTCGATGCTTGTCTCCTCTGGCTCCCTCCCATAGTTGTCGCTATCTGCGATGGTCTGCGGAAGCTCCTCGCCCACTACTCTGGTGGCACTACCCCGTAATAGAGGTCTCGCCAATAACCTATCTCCTCCCCTACTCATAGAACATAGGCATATCCATCCCCTGTATCCTCTACCACCTGCCTCCTAGCCCTCAGCACTGTCTTAGCCTTAGTATAGCGTTGGATAGCCTGATCCCGCTCATGCTTTGTCTCCTTCAATCACCTCCTGAGCCTCGTTGTCTCCCTCTCTAGGTCCTGAATCTCATCTGCCTATCCCTGGCAGATCTCCCTCAGCTCAAGCAGCTCATCCTCCTCCTCCTCGGCCCCCTATGCCTTTGCCTGTGGCTCTCCCTATACTAGTGCCTATGCCTATACCTGTACCTATACCTGCCTCTGCCCCTGTCCCTACACTTGTCTAGTACCCTCTATTGCTAGCACCTGTAGTGGCAACCCACCATGACCCCTCACCACCTGAGCTTGTCTCTCCTCCCCACCCTCTCTCCGTAGAGTCACCCTCCTCTCTCCAACTGCACCCCACCTCCTCCATCAGCCTCTCCCCCCACCATCTCCATCATCATCTCCATCCCCCGCACCATCTCTATCTATCACCTCCCCTGGGTCTGTCAGTCGTGGAAAGGGAAGCTTAGCCCAATACGCCGTGTACTCTGCATCCATGCCTGCATCCTCAATATCCGGCCACATATCCCATGGCAAGGGAACCATCTCTACTAGCTACATCACGACCTGATCATATGACAATAATGGCCCAAAGTGTGCCTGATCCCTGACTGTCCAAGCATACATCCCAGAATCCCGTGGCATCCGCTGAATATGACCAAACTGCCTGCATACCTTGTCAATTAGTTGTCTCTCCAATACATAAGGTGTCTGCCCAATCAGATATCTACTCCAGAAAGAATAAGGTAGATCCACTACGTCCTCCTCCCACTGCTCGCACCCAAGGTATGACCTCCATATCAGAGTGTCGATCTCATCTAGGACTCGATGCCAATGCTCCAACCTGCCAATCTGTGGCTGGGATGTAATCATATCATATAAATGTACAAAACTGTGTCCATGACCCCTACCCCTGAAGTGTATTGGTCGGGTAACCAGTAGATGCTCATAGGCCCATACCTGCAGCAATGTAACTCCACAGCCCAATCCTTCAGATCCATGGTAAACAAACTGATGTAGCTCATAATACAAGTGTGCCAGCACACACGGTCCCCAGGCATATCTGGTGTGTTGTGTAACCAGTGTCTCCAAGGTGCTCCCCTAGCCCATAGCCAACCCTCATGTCGCCCTGTCTGGACACAGGAACCCACTGATCACTCCTCCTAGCACTACTGGTAGTGCTAGTTCTGTCACTGTCATCATGTCCCATGCCACGTGTCCAGCTCTCATATCTAGTCCGGGATCCTGAAACACTCATTTGAAGGCCTCTCTATCTCCCTCTCGATCATAGGGTATCAGCTCCCCATCGATCGGTATCTACAGAATCCTATATACATCCTCCGAGCTGACTATCATCTCACCCATCGGCAAATGAAATGTGCAAGTCTCTGAGTGCCATCTCTCAGCCAGCGCGGTCAGCAAACCCATGTTTGCCCGAAACTCAGGCACATACATAATATATCACAGGCCCATACCCTCAATGGTAGCTTTGTCCTCAAACGTCAACTCTGGTTGCAACCTTTGAGTCGACGAGAATCTCTCTCATGACTCCAGCATAGGCAAATACTCCCACAGTCAAGCAAATCAATCATATCAGTCATAGTAGCATTCACTGTTCATCACAAAATGCTACTTTTTATCTAAGTGCATATGGTACTCTATCCTAGTAACACTCACTGTTCATCACAAAGTGTTGCTTCTATTCTAGTGACACTCACTATTCATCACAAAGTGTTGCTTCTATTCTAGTGACACTCACTGTTCATCACAAAGTGTTGCTGATTATCCTAGTGGTACTCCCTGTTCATCACAAAGTACTACGTGTTTTGTACTCCCTGTTCATCACAAAGTGCTGCTCATATTTTAGTACTCCCTATTCATCACAAAGTACTATGTCTTGGTGCTCACCGTTCATCACAAAGTGCCTTGATCTATCTTATCCTAGGGCCTCTACTTGAGTGAATCCTCTTTAGTAGTTTCCTAATTGGCAACGTATTTTCTATCACAAAATTGTCAATCCTAGCCCTATTTGCTATCCTAGTTTTCCCTAGAGGACCTGCTTGAGTGTATCCTCTCAGCAGCTTATCCAATCGATAGCGTATGTTCATCACAGAACTGCCAATTTGACCTTGAAGACATAAACATGCCTTCATGACATAAACACACTTAGAGACTGCATAAACGTGCCTACTCTGCACAGACATACTTGAAATACACAGACGTGCCTATGCTCTGCATAGACGTGCCTGTCCTGCACAAATGTGCCCATATTTCACAAACGCGCCTAAACAACGTAGACGTGCTCGCATTTGGCATAGACATTTTTTCTAGCATAGACGCGCCTGGTACAAACACAGACGTGCCTAGCCAGCATAGATGCGCTTGGCACCAGCACAGACGCGCCTCGATGTTTTGACATTTTTTGGACATTATTCTAGAATGCATTAAATGCGCTACCTAAGATGCATTAATGACAACATTTATTACAACAAAGTACAAGGAGATTTTGTGGTACTTACCAGCTCTCCTACATCTGCTGGCCTTTGATATCGGCGAACGCGATCGAATCTATGAACCAATGCCATTGCTGCTAACTGTTGCTGCTCTATCTCGCTTTGCACTTTGATCTCTTGGATGTGTGGATGACAATGAGGATGTATTTCCCTCGTAGTCTATCTTATAGACTACCCTAGCCCTAGTCCTAGCCCTCGTCTCCCGAGTCAGTCTTCTTTATCCTGTGACTTTGTCACTCTATCCTATCTAATCAGTCCATTCTAGCCTTTCTTTCTTATTGAGAGATCATTTGTAATCTTTTCAGACATTTTCATCCAATCTCTCGAGGGGGCATATCATTCCCATCTTGGGGCAACTTTGTATCAGTTCATATTATCTTCTTTGAAACAACGCGACAAGCCGCATTGTCTCAAAGAGTGGCAAAATGTAGACACCTAAAATTGTCCAGTCTAATTAAATAAATATTTTATTTATTTAATTATCTAAGCCTAATTCTTCTATTAATTAAATAAATCTTTATTTATTTAATTAATTCATTTATCGTCTTCTAGCCTTATTTCTTATTTAAATAAATACATTTATTTATTTAAATTACCCTTTTCCTAAAATTAAATAAATATTTTATTTATTTAATTGATCCCACTTCCTCTATTCATTAAATAAATCTTTATTTATTTAATTAATTCGTTAACCTTTTCTACCCATGACACATGTCATTCATCTCTTAATTCCTACACTACCTACCCCTTTCATTATTTTATTATTTCCTCTACCTACCCTCTAATCATAGCCGACCTCTTTTACACCTCTCAATCTTATCCCTCCATTTCTTATGGTGTCTTCTATATAAGGAGATGCTTCCTTCATTATCAAACCTCGACTGGCTAATCAATTTATGCATTTGACTATACTAGGCTTTTCGTATGAGATCCTACTTGCAACCACATTTCTGTTCTTTGTTGAGCTCTTGTGCACATAAAATCTGAGTTCAAATATATCAAGCAAGATCAATGGAGATAGGAAGAATGGAGATTCAAACCCTATTGGACATGTGATGGTATAATCTTTGTGATTTCATTGATTTGTATTGTCTTAGATAATCTTCATATGTTATGGTTGATCTTCATTGTTGTTAGGCTAGGGTTTTGTGGTTGAATTCATTTAGTCTTTCAATATTGTTTTATCCATTTTCACCATATACAGTTTCAACGGTTAATTTGAGTTCAACTGGTTGCTCTACATCCTTAGTTAGATTAGGAATATCTGACACAACATTATCGATGATATCATCAACTGAGAAAACATCAAAACCTTTAGTAGAGTCTTTGCTTTACCTTTCCCTTTGCCAAGAGCAGCTGCACCTTGGTCCTATTTAGTTCCCTTTGCTATTTCTTCTTCAACTTCCTTTTGCTGGCTCAAGATTTTCTTCCACAAGGCAAAACCCTCATCATGCACACCTTGAACATCTCCTATTGCCACTCTCCCTATCCCATTACTTATCTTAAAGCATTGAGTACATGCTTCTGCCAGTATAGATGCTTGATTATAATCAAGCTCATGTTGTACTTCCATAAGTGCTTTAATCCTGTGCTCTTTCTCAATAGCTAAAGAAGTTTTCCATCTCCCTTCAATTTGATCTTACAAATTTGAGGGAACTATTCCATATAGTTCACTGGGAGTTATGCAGAACTTATTCATGTTCCACATAAGTGCGTCTTCAATTTTTCTTTTGTCCTCCTCGTTGCAGAGGGGATATTTTCTCCCAACACCAAATAGACGTCCAAATTCTTTGATCCCATGGACCAATTCATCAACAGTTGGAAGTATATTTCTACCACTTCTTCGGACTTCTTTTATTTCCACATCAGATTGGGTGTCAGTGTTACACCCTCCTTTACATCTTTCTTTGGTTTCTTATTAGCATTTATGTTAACTATCCCTTCATGCTTTTTCTTCCTAGCATATGTTAATCCTACTGGTCTATCTTTACCTGGTGAAGATGCAGGAGTATCTATTTCTTGTTCTTTTGTGTATGATGTCGGCTTGCTTGTTGGAGTTCCCTTGTGTTTTGCCTTTGACATTTACTTCTTTTCTCTTATTTGTTCTTTAATTTTGGTTGATTTGGCCCCTGTTTGTTCACTAGTACTAGTGGAAGTAGTGGCATTGGATGCTTCTCCTCCATACTTTTTGTCTAGTGTATCAATCATCTTTCTTATTTTCCTTTGTATGATTCTCTCCTTAAGTTCCTATTTTATTTTGGAGCTTGCCTCCTCATAAGTTTCAAATTTCTTTGCTTTTCTGTCTATCGGTTTAGACAGTAACATGTTTGCATACACCTTAGTAATGTCTGCTCCAACCTCATAACCCATGGCATGTATCCAAAAGGTTCTAGGTTGAACCACTTGAATGATGCAACAATCGGTGTCAACCAAAAAACAAATGTTGTCCTTATACTTCTGAACTATATCGGTTGGGATTCTCTCTCTTTTGTGCATTGTGATTTGGAATTCTTTAAAATATCCCCACATTGTTTCTCCAAACCTATCTCCTAAATCCCTAATCATCTCACCTATCTGAACCATGTTTTTCTTCAGACCACACTACATTACCCTTACCAGGAAAGAAGTTTTGCACATATAAAAATATACATACCAGTAATGAGCCATATTTGAATGATTGCTTCTTATCCTTCTTAATTCACTCCATGTTCACCAGAAATTGACTTCTGATCATTTCACAAATATCATATGTTGCATCCTCCTTGATGATTCGATAAGCTGCATGTATAGCACCGCTTGACACACTGTTCATGCAACTTGATTGATAGACCCTATAACCCAATGCTACGTAAGAAAACCTCACTTCTGCATCCTCAATATGAGCAATTTTCATTGCTCTATTATCACATCAAGATTTGGTCAACTGGGTGACTTTAGTAGATGATATTGTTCTTAGGATTAGTGCTTCTCTGGTTGCGCTAAACCCTGTTACTCTCTGAATTACATCCTTTGTAATCTTGATCAGTGCTTCAACTTGTAGCCATAGAAATTGATCATGCACTCTGCTTAATACATACCTAACCCAATTGACATGAAATTGACCAGGAAAGTCAACAACATTTGACAAACCCTTGGTCTTCAGATGCAAATATTTTGCCTTCAACATATCATGATTATAGAACCCTTTGAATTCACTTCGAATATATTTGTCTCCAATTTCTTCAAGATTGCAATGGATGAAGGAGTGAATATCTTTAACCAGTAACACACCAGAGGGCACAAATGATAGGGCACCGGTCATGTCGGTCTCTCCAGCCTTCATAGGATAAAGTTTGAACTTGGGTTGTAGTTCCTTACCAATACAAGAGTTGATACAAAATCTGCCATGATGAAATTCAAACAAATTATTCAAAACAGGGTTTGAATACCTAGAATACCTTCTCCTCTAGGATTGCCAATCACCACTATAACACTGCTTGATTAGATCGCACAAATAGCACTAGCAAGATTTTGATCACCTTAGATCACATGAGAGCTCAAGAATGTTCATAAGAAATTAAGGTAAATGAAATGTATTGACATTTCTTTATTTATCTGTTAAGATTTATCAGTGCTTCAATGAAACAACTAGTTAGTGTAAATTTGACCATTTACAACTTAAGGTACACCGATTTACTTTTTACCAGTTGCTTGTTACCGATACCGGTACACAAACAACATTTACACTAACCCTCAATACATTTACCAAATAAGAGCTTTAAACAAACTTTTATGCATCTAAACTATGTGGATAGACATAACCTCATATTGGTCAAGGGGATTCAATAATGATATTACCATATGTGCTACCCCTGAGCATCGGTATGCCTAGTTTGAAGAGGAACTGTCATCACCAATGGATG
This sequence comes from Cryptomeria japonica, assembly GCF_030272615.1. Lineage (NCBI taxonomy): Eukaryota > Viridiplantae > Streptophyta > Pinopsida > Cupressales > Cupressaceae > Cryptomeria > Cryptomeria japonica. The sequence continues at coordinate 290,952,417 of NC_081406.1, read as the reverse complement.
ATGACTTAGTTTTAGAATGAATTTCTCCTTCTTTTATTTCGTCCTTCTTAATCCATGTCTTTTTCATTTCATTCCTCACTTCTTCAATTGTCTTCTTTCCTTTTAGGTCATTTTACCCTTTCTTCTTTCCAAATTGGTTGTTGTCTTTAGATTGGTTATAGGATCGGTTCCTACATTCTCTGACTAAGTGAATGATCTTATGGAAATTGAAACATGCCATACCAATTTTCCTCCATAGTCCTGCATTAATTCTCTGACCCATTCTCATTCTGCAATTTGCTGCAACATGACCAAATTTTCCACAAGTAGAATAGGTGGCATTGAACTGATTACTCCTTTTATTAGGGCTAATTGGTTTGAATGGTCATCTTGTTAAATTTGATTTGAATATGCATTCTTCATCTTTGTGTCCATATTTATTGCATGCAAAGCAATATCCATTCAAGCTTCTTCTAGTTGACATGGTGCTAGATCGAGATCTACACTCATAAGCAGTGTGACCATACTTGTGACAGTTATGAAAATAACCATCAAAGGTGAAAGAATTCTTTTGACTAACCGGTTTGTTTTGATAGACATCGGACTTATGACTCGGTTTACTAGATTGATTGCAAGAAGATTTAGAAAACTTCATACCTTTCATTCTTGAATTGTTCCTTTTATCATCCTTCATCCTTTTGGATTTAGATGATTCTCCAGTTTCCATAGGACCTGTCCCGAAGTAACCAAGACTGATTGTCTCCTTTGTTCTCCTCCGAGCTTTTAATTGTTCATCTATCTCCTCAGAGCCTTCATTAAATTTCCCCAGCTTTTCGTTTCTCTCATTTGAAGTTTTCAACTCATTTTTGAGTTGTTCAATCTCTTTCATCATCTTGTCCTTTTCCTCTATGTTTTCATGAAGATTATCATGTATGTATTCATTCTCTTGAGTGAGAATTCAGATTTCTTCATCTTTTTCAATGATGATTACATCATTTTCTCTTAGAGCTTCTTCTACAAGCCTTTTATCTTTTTCAGCTTTTGACGAAGCTTCTTCTGCATCTCTTTTTCTTTCATCTGCATTTCTGTTGGCTTCTAGTATTACAGTCATTCTCAAGATCTGACTTTCATGTTCTCTCTTTAGACATGTGATTTCTTTAGTCAAATTCTTGTTCTTTTTCATCAGTTCTGAGACCGCTTCTTCTGATTCTTCAGATCCATTATGTTCAGAGAGTTGATCTATAATATCCCGACTCTGATTTAGTTGTAGAGCTAGTTCCTTTCTTTTAGCAAGAGATTTTCTCAGTCTCTCTTTCAATTGAGAAATAATTTCATAGGCTTTATCAATTTTCTTTTGATACCGGTATTCCTCCATGATCTTTTCCTCAATCTATCAAGCTTTTCTTCAAAGGACCAAAGCTCAAATACCAATTGTTAGGATTAATCGGTGATTGAGATGGGGGGTAAATTAGTCAAAATAGTTTATACACAATTCAAACATTCAAGTTGACTAGTTTGTAACTATCCTTCAAAACTAACAAGCATTGCATAAAACATGAAAACATAGAACATCAAAGAAAAGAGATTTGCATGCACAAATAAGCATCACATAACACTAGCAATTATACGTGGAAGCCCTCAGTTAGAGGGAGAAAATCACGATGGGGATAAACCATAATCTCTTTTACTGCTGTGAAAAAGAGTGCCTTGTTAAGAGCGTACAACCAGTTCTTTCTAAGAACATCACCTTGTTAGGAGTGATTGGTATCCGGTTAAGAATAGCTTAGAACTTGTTAAAGTTCACCTTGCTAGAGGATTTTACAGCTTCATATCTAAAGTGACTTGGTTAAGAGATTTTACATAAAGAACTAGTTAAGGTACACCCTATTTAGGGATTTACAATCCTGCAATTATTAGAAGGCAATAAAGATGAATGATCTATCTAATGACACTACCTCTATCTCATAGATCCGCTTTGCATGCTTTGTTCAACTGATCGATGTCTGCTTCACCGATTCATACCTATATCTACTATACTCTATTCTCCTCCTATTTACTTTCACATAGATCTTTTTCACATTGACAACAACATAATCACAATAAATTATGTGGATATATTAGCCTTTAGTTTTGATGCCAACTTTCCCTCCAAAAAATAGATTCAAAATTTTGTTACCTCACCTTAAATTACTCTCCAAAAATCATTCTAGGAATATCAGTCAAGACAGTCGCTCATGCCAATAAGTCCACTAGTTGGAAAGAGAAGATTGTCGGTTCAACTAGATGTTATATGGGTCTGTCGGTTGAGACTCCTGTATTGTTGGTTGTCGCCTATGTACCGGTCCAATTTTTCTTAACCGGTTTCCTCCTGTATACTGGTCTACTCACTACTTAGCTGGTTTCCTCCTATATGCCAGTCTACTCATTGCTTAGCTAGTTACCTCCTCAATACTGATCTACTTACTACTTACCCAGTTAACCCCTGTATACCAGTGTACTCACTACCAATAAAAATAAGGACTACTGTTCTTCACTGGTTACCCTTTACTGCTTTACCGATGGATTGTGGAGACTTAGAAGATGATCTTGCCAACAATGACAACCATTTCAATGGTCATATAAAATGCATCATAATGCCAACAAAAAATTGGTGAGGAAAAAGTTAAAAAGATAATGAAGCCAGAGCCCCCCCAAAGGTGCAAGTTAATCCTTTTAAAGGAGTCAAGATCATTGATCTTGAAGATTCATATAGAAGTCCTTCATGACCACATGTTCCCTAATCACCTCCAAGGCAGGTTGAATAACAATTAGAGGAAGGTACTTTTATAGTAATGAGTGCAGAGATGCAAATTGATATTCCTCTTGTGCCTCCTAGTTTGGAGTTAGACCTCACTCCTTTGCATATTTAGGGTAGAGCTTTCAGGGATGCGAGGAAGGAGGCATGTGATAAATTTATTAAGGATGATTCTTTTGTGAGAAGCCTGACCTTTCTACAATTAGTATAGAAAATGAAAATAGGAGAATATAATAAGAGAAGTACTGGGAGAATATCTTAGAGGCCAGACAGGTCTGAGCTTGAAAATCAAGAAGTTAAGAATGAGATGATGGAAGAGTTCAGGAAATTTTTTATAGATGAGGGCAGGATGATTATAAATAAGGCTGGAGTCTTAATTTTACCAGAATGGGATATAGCAGATGCATCGGCATTTGATACAATTAGGAAATCAAAGGACCAACAATTTAGTTCAGAGGAAGAAGCAAGGTTGGCATTGAAAGGATTGGAATTTGTAGATGATTATGCAACCTTGGCAATATGGACATTGGAGGAAGGACTTAGAAAGCCTAACATTAGTGACATAAATCCCAACTTAAAAGGAGGCCCCATTATAAAAAGAGCATCTGCCACATCAAAGGTGGAAGCTTCAAAGTTGGCTATTGATGTCACGAAATTGGCTCATGAGACTTCAAAGAGGGAAGCCTTCGAAAAACTAGAGATAATAAGAAAGTTTGATAATATTTTCAATGATTAGAATGCAGTTCAATAGTGGTGTGTAGAGTTACAAACCAAAGTGCAACTTCTTGAGCAAGGATAGTTAAGAGTATCCTCTTCTGTACTTGCAGGGACATTAGAGTCATCAACATCCATATCTTTGCCTGTTATCCATGAAGAAGAAACAGTTCAACTTGGCAGCAAGGTTGATATCCCCAATATATTATTGGTACCATATGATGATGATGATCCTGAATCCACTAGATCTACTAATCCAACTAAAGCCCAAATTTTGGAAAAGATTATTGAATTAAAAAATAAGTTGAAGGAGTCAAGAGATAAGTCAACTTGCCAACAAAAGGAGATAGTTAGCTCAGTGCTAACTCATTTAAATGAAAAAATTGATAGTAGACTTACTAACATTAATTCTTTGTACTCTTTATTATTTGATGCTATTCAGAATTTTGATAAAGTTAAGGAGATGGTGCTTCCCTTGTTCACATAGTGGTTGAAAAGGGGAAATGAGCTTAGAATAATGTCTATGGCTTCTAAATATCATGTTGAGAGGCTACCTACACTCCAACCAACCTATTTGTTGGTAAAATGAATGCAGGAGGCACAAATTTTGCCAGAGAATATAGAAAGAAAGATAAGGGAGCTAATGATAAACTTTAGTGAGCTTAGTGAAACACTTCTACTAGGTATTGAGAATGAAAATGGGGTAGTTAAGCCTTTACAATTTTGGAAAGAGGAGGCAAAGAGAGTCATCAACACCCGAGTAGAGTTAATTTGTGAAGGGCTGGACATTGATATGCTAGAGGATAACATGGACAAAATAATTGCCACAAGGACATTTTTTAAATCTTTTGAAAGCAAGGCAAATCAAGTAGCCATTAAGTACACTCCATACAAAGAAAAAGATGCTATGGTCATGATTTATGAATGGCCATCTGATGAAGAATAAAACAAATGGAGTAAGACATATTTGAATGAGGAATAAGGATTGTAAATTGTTTGATATAACTGATTGGTTCAATGGTTTTTGTCTTCTAGTTGCAGTTATTTTTTTTGAACTAGAACAACAACAAGGGTGGTAAAATGCATCAAGAATATCAGAGAAGCAATTACAAATTTTTGGTATTGGTTATAACTGTTGGCATTTGCATGAAGATTGCATTAATGATATGTTATGTTGTCATTGATGTCAATTAACCGGTATTGATATTGTTGTAATGATGTTTTGTAACTGGTAGGAAGAATTTGTAGAGTGAGCCGATATTGCTATGTATTGGCGGGTTGAACCAGTAAACCCTACTTGTTGATTTGATAAACCCTAACCGATTAAGTTTGGTGAATTGGTTATATTGGTTTATGATCTGATGATGAGTGGTAATGATTATGACACGTATGATTATTGTATGTAGAGAGTTTCAAAGTGATTTTGGTGCGTTGATAAAATGGTTTTTGTCTAGGGAATAAGCAAGTATATTGCAGGTAATGCAAAGCGCGTGATGAGTTACTGAGTTTGATGAAGTGGTAATCAAGGAGTAGTTGAGGTTTTCTTGATTGATGTGCAGAGATTGCTATGTAATCCAATGGTCATACTTGAATTGACTTGTTTGTAATCTCTATGAGAGAATTAGGTTTTTGTTATGTTACTAACCTAATTGATTTATTTATAAGGTTGATGAGTTGTTTAGTTTCAAAGTTGGAAAGTTTTAGTTGAGTGTGTGGCTGCCGAACCAGATGATGTATCTACAGTTTGAGTAAAGGCAGATAGGAGCATGAAAAGGATCTGAACAAGCAAGTGTAGTGCTATTCAAACATATTAGCAAACTTGTGTTGTTTTCTAACAATTACAGCAGATTGAAATCCCCTAACTGGGTAAGCTCTAACAAGCTTGGTTATATTCAAATCCTCTAACTAGGTGATCCATTAACTTGGATTTTAAATCCTCTATTGAGGTTACTCCTTATAGGGTATTGCTTCTAACAAGGCATTATAGTCAATCCCTTAACCGAGTGGTCCCAAATAGGATATGTTCTTAACAAGACTTTTGTAAAGCTTTAACATGCTAGGATCCTAATAGGGTGAACTTCAGAAGAGTTTAGATAGTTATCTTGTGAGTCTCATCTCACCGTGGTTTTTCCCATTTGGGTTTCCACATCAAAAATATTGTGTCAAGTGGTGAATATTTTTGTGGTAATGTTCTTATGGTCAATTTTCTTAACTATTTAATCCACTTTGATAAGTCATGATAACCGAAAGCATTGTGAAATGAAGTTTTACTTATGCCAGTAAAATTATTTGGATGTTTATGAGTTTGAAGTTGTTTACTATTAGTTTGTTGTAACAATCAACCGGTTTATCTTGAGGGTTTTTATCTTGACAGTGATATTGCATTGATAGTTCTAAGTTTACTTTGAGAGATTGATTTTGAGATTGGTGAAGTTAGTATCAGTTTTTCTATCTACTGATTCACCCCCCCTCTCAGTAGTTGACCAGATTCTTATTCTTTCATCATAACATCAATAACTTTCCTCGAATAGAATATCTTTGTAATGAAATTCAAATATGTGTGATCATTCTGATGGCATGTGTCTCTTGGCCTGAAGCTTGTTGCTCCCTTATTTTCTATAAAAGGGAAATCAAGGCCATGGAAAATCATTCCAAAATATCCAAATAGGGTCCCTTGTGTAGGTCCGATCTGCAATATTAGGTTCCAGTTCAGAGAAATCATGAATAAATAGTAGAGAATTGTAATGTCATTTTGGAGAGCAAAATATAAGATAGTTATTAGTTTCAAATTTCAAATGGGTTCTTTTTTAAATGAAATGTATTCGGTTATTTGATAGAAGATAGATTTTGAAGTTAATATAGATATAATTTCAAATCCTCACTCTCATGTGTATGATTTTATTTTCTTTTGAGTTAATGGAATCAAGGGTTTTATTAGCTCGTTGCATTGTTTTTGAATAAGGGAAAATAGGTTTTGATGGGCCCCTGAAACCCATTACAAATAAAAGATCAGAAGATATACATTAAAGCGCTAAAAAATGCAAAATATAGAAAACAAGAAAAGGACTACTGACCAACAAACAAGAGACAAAAAATAACAAACATGACCGAAAGAGAAAGAGCCAAGGCTAGGTAAAGTTTTGAAGCATCTCAGCGACTTCCAGCTACAATTGCTCCATATTATGAGCCATCCTCTTGATATCATCAATATCCTTTCTTTGGCTTTTCTTATTTTTGGTGCTTGCACGGGTTCTTCTGCCAAGACCGGTCTCTTTATCTTTAGGGGTGTCTTCCTTCACATCAATGATGCCTATAGAGGCCTTATCCCCATGGTCATTATCAAGCTTACTGACAAGAGCCTTCATACTAGTAGAGGCGGCCTTTAGGATCTTATGAATTTTCTGCCCAATCTTCTGGAGTGTGTTCTCAACCCCTTTGAGCCTTTTTTCAGTAGCCCCAGCTCAGTTCTCCAGGATTTTGAAGCTATTCTATTGAGCATTAATGATGTATTCGTTGCATTGTTATGATGTATGTAATTTTTCATTTCATGCTTTAATCCAAGGGGTTAATTTAAATGATTGATTGAGATTACAAAGGGATAAAGCTTGTACTAGGATTTGATAAGTAGTTTGGGTAAGAAATTACAAATGAAATGATATTGAAAGGCAGTATCATTAAGAATTTAAGCAACTATTAGATAAATTTCTATCAAGTTTCAGTGATATCTCAGAATCTCAGAGCCCAATGGAGTAAGGCACTGCTATATGCTACCAAGTGTCATTAGTTTAATACCCTAAAAATGTTCACCTAAACCATTGGCCTGTAATCTCGACTACATCACCAAGGTCCTAACCAAAGGTAATTAAATAAATCATGAGCACCTAATTAATTAATTCTCTAGTCATCAATGTCACATGGCAAATAAATCATTCTATACTAATTAAATATTTATTTAATTAATTAATCATTCCAAGTAAATCATTTTTTAATTAAATATCCTAGCATATTTAATTAATAAATGAATTTGCCATTAAATCATTCAAAAGGAATTAATTTGCAAAAAAAAATTAATTTGAAAAAAGAATTAAATTTGCAAAAAGGAATCAAATTGAGATAAATTGAAAAATCTCGAAAAAGCAATTAAATCAATTAAATATGAAAATTGAATAAAAATATGGGATAAATCAGTTTTTCTGATTTTATCTTAAATTTAGTTCAATTTCCTTTAAAGTTGAGAAAAGAAGCCAATCACATCAATTCACCTGGACTGTGCTTCCTCTTGGAGAATCTCTGCCACTCATCATTAATCGATCTTGACCATTGGCCTCTCTCTGGATTTTTTATAAATTCAGGCTCTCATCTCTCAAGAAAAAAAACATGGAGATTTATGTTATTATGCTATTTTTGTTCTAGGTCTCTTGAGATTTTTGTGCATTGAGAATATTGCATAGTAGTTATTGCATACTTCTTAAATCATCTAGCTTAAATATGCATTCATTGCTTAATCATGTTAGCTTAATCTTGCATCCATTTAGCTCAATTTCATGCTCATATAGATTAAATCCTTTGTTTAGGTGTCCTCTAGTCATTGGTATTGTATAAAGAAATCCGAGAGAAAAACTAAACTCACATCTACTTGAAAGAAATAGGTCACTTTGTAATGGTTTAATTATTCATTGATTATTGATTTACTAACTATGCATCTAATGACTTAATTGAAGTGTTGTGTATTCCTATATAGATACAGGTCCACTTTTCAAACACACATTTTTGGCACCCATAGTGGGGCCATAAAGATTCATTTTTTTTTCAGCCTTGCAAATCATTTCTTTTTATTTTTTATGTTCCGTTCGTACAGTCTCTGCAAAAGGCCATACGATTTTTTGCGCTTTACAAGACAAGTTCTAAGAATAGTTGTTCTTCTCTATAGGAATCATCATATGAGTATCTGCTTGTGTGGTTTCATTCTTTGTTTACTCATTCAGTTCAATGAGAATACTTGTTCTGCTAGGTGAGAATTGTCGTACGGATTTTTGCTTTGCTCGTCTTATAAACAATATACTTTTTGGGGTTTTCTTGATTTGTCTTTGGATTTTACTAATGCTAACCTTGAATTGTCTTCTATCTACCTGAGATTTTCATAGCCTAACTGATTTTCTATAGAACACCTATCAAAGAATTTATCAAATCAAACTTACACCATCTCAAAGAATCGAAAACAATATGACTACTGATGTGCTGGTTTTGTAGGTTGCCTAAAGAGAATCAACTAAATATTGTGTATTCTTTATATCATTTTTTAGGCACAAAAATTGCTATTGGGTTAATGAACAAATCTGTCTTTTGTGTTTGAAGAAAAGTCTAAGAGGTAGGAGAGTATGCTCTTGTCTGCACAAACAATCAGAAATCCAGACCCTTGAAGCTTTTTATAAGTTTGAGATTTGTGTACCTTTTTAGCGGGCCTATCATAGTGGGAAAAAGTAATCACCCTATGAGAACGACCCAAGTGAGTATAGCTAAACCCAATAATTTTGACTCACTATAATAAATAGGCCTTTTGGGATTAAAGTATCAGGGGATGAGATTATTTGAGTTTTCTCTTTGAGATCTCTCATATTGGGAATTTTGTAGGGCCTCGTGATCTCAATGACACTTGCGTGACTACAACTTGTTTTGGTACCTTCTGGGCTATAGGCCTCAATCGTGCTTTCACAACTTCAAGGGGTAATTTCAAACAAAAATCCTTACTACGAACTTCAAAATAGCAGCTACTCGGTTCACCTCCAAAAGGGGGATAATCTTTGTGCATGAGAGATAGTAACTCTCCCAAGATACTTTCCATTTCATGCCCCCATTAGCATTTGGAGTTAGCTAATACGACATTGGGAATCCATTGCGTGAGACTTAGCGGCCGTATTCTGATTAGCAATTGGGTGTGTACTTGAGTCTACAAGCAAAGGTTTTCTCTATCAGCCAACTTACTTAGAATTAGCATGTTGTGTTTGAAGTTACTTTGGATCTTGTGTGTTTTCTGTGTTTTTGTCTTGAAAACTAAAAACTAAAACTCCAAAACTAGAAAAACTCAAAACAATTAAAAAAAATCAAATTCAGTGGTCAAAAACTCAGTGTCCTTGCCATTTTTTTTTCTTGGTCAGAATTATCATATGACTTTCCTATTTCATTATCTAAGTCATCTAAATTGTCGTACAAGTTATCTACATTGTTGTCTGAATCATATAGTTTGTCATTCTATCTTCTCTAAACTGTCGATCTGGGTTCCTAAACTGTCGTCTGGCTAGTAGAGAATTGTCATACGAGTCAATAGTAGATCGTCATCTGGTTGAGCCTAAATTGTCGTCTGAGAAAAGGCAGTAACTCATATGAGTTAATGTCTATGTCCTCCAGTGAGTATTAAATTGTCGTATGAGTTTAAGTAAATTGTCATCCAAGCCTTTGACTTGTTAGTCCAAGAAACTGTCAGTTTGCAGCAAGTTTAAATCTGGTCTTTCTCAATCCTGAAGCATAATAGTCTTGATAGTGTACCCCTACCATTGTATTTCATGATTTTTTTGATCATCTCCCGTCTAGTTCAATCAAACGCTTATCAACTTAATCAACCTAGGTTGCTTAGATCACATCTTATATAGGATAGAACATTCTTGAAACCAGACTAAGTCTTAGTCACCTCTATCAATCACTACGTTAAACACATAACTAGCTTTAATTTGATCTTGACATCTAGATCATATCTAGCTCTCGATCATGTCAGTTGTAAATGCCTATTCAAACTAGGAGCTCTTCTAAGAACAAGAACAAGAAAAAGGAAGAGATAGTAACATTGTAAACTAATCCTTTTTTTCAAGAAAAACCAAATTTTGATGAAATGTTTGAACAACAAACCTTAGACAAACCACATTTTGATCAATCCTTATCTTCCAATATGTCTGAAGGAAGACAAGAAAAAGAGGCTGGTAAACGTAAAGCTCATGATGACCTTAGCATCTAGGCTAAGGACAATGATTCTAAAGTTTCCAAACCCAAAGAAGATACTATAGTAAAATGTCAAAAGGACAAAGACTTTAGAAAGATGATGAAGATTATCATGGCCTGAGAAAAAGGAGAATATTTTCTAGAATTGGCCAAACAAGGAGCTAAACTCCCTCTTTATTACAATGTTAAACGTCTTATCACTAAAGAAGATGATACCCCACTAGCATTCGTGACAAACCAATTGCAAGAGCTACAAACTGAGATTAAAGAAATGAAAGACAAAGACAAATCTCCTATAAAATATTCCTTGGATACAATTTGCCCATTTCCATTCCACAAGAGTCTTTACATGCCTTTGTTTACTTCTAGAACAAAGATTCCTAAGTTTGATAAATATTATGGCAACTCAGATCCTCAATATCATGTCCAAGAATTTTGTGCTCTATGGATGGAGTTCATGCATGAACAAACATATCTCATGCGCCTCTTTCCAAGAAGTTTAGGAGGATAGGCTATGGAATGGTTTTCAAGCCTCCCTATGGGAATTAAATCTTTTGAAGAACTAGTTGAATTGTTTCTACAAAAACACTCCTATAACATTCATCATCTGATCACAATGATCGAGCTTTGTAATACCAAACGGAATACAAGAGAACCTTTTCTCACTTTCCTTCAACGTTGGAGAAAGAGGTTCTCTAGATATTCATGACCCATCCCGAATCTGAAAAGATAGACATCTTTGTCAATAATCTAATTCCTGAGTTGAAATATAATATCCAAATTTAAGTATATCCTTTATTCAACAAGATGGTGGATAGTGCTCTCAAAATGGAAGACGTGCTTATAAGGAAAGAAGATATAGCACTTTATAAAGAAACACATCAAGTCTATAGTTCCAAAGAGAAGAACAAATACTGGAAATATGTCAAAGATAATAACATAAATGTTGTTAATGACAAAGTGGTTGATAATGTCAAACCAAAATCAAAACCTATAGTTTTCAATCTGATTAGCAGAACACAAGCCCTCAAAGCAACTAAAAGCGCTACATAAAACCCACCTAAGAAATCAAAAGAGTGGTTAAAAGAGAAACCCTGGGTTTCAAAACCTAAGTGTGATTTTACCCCTCTAGGAGAATCCTATGAGTCAACTTTTAAGACTTTATTGGCAAACGAATTGATCACATTGCCTGACAACTCCAAGACATATGATCCTAATGTCAAACCCAAATGGTAGAGGGAAAATGAGTACTCTGAATATCATTGAAACAAGGGCCATACACCAAATAACTACATGAAACTCAAACATGAGATTCAAGACCTCATCGATGCTGGAAAAGTTGTTGTTGGAAATCATAGGATCAAAGATGATCACAAATCTTTCAAAGATCCCTTACTTGCTTATGAGCAGGGCGATTGCTCAAAATCCAAGGGAGGTGCCAAATTCAATTACACCTATGCCGACAATGACAATGTGATCAACATGCTTGAATCTTCCGAATTTGAATATTATAATGTGATCATAGTGAAAGATATGCAAAAGAAAATGCAAACTACAAATGTCGTAACCCACAGTCAAAAGAAGGTTACTCTCAAAGGAGATAACTCTTCCTCTCCTGATCAAGCATCATCAAATCCATTGACAATGCCAAACCTATCAACTTTTTCAAACAAACAACCAGATATGATCATGGCTAAATCCAAACAGCTGACTTCATCATCTTCTTCTAGTTATAGCGCCATTGTTGAACAATTAAAATGAACTATTTCTCAAAAACCATTCTTGAACAACTTAAAATATCTTCTACTCATAGAGAGATTCTGGATAAAGCTTTGCACGCTAATAACATCCCTAAAGACTTATATTTGGGTCGATTTGAATCTATGGTGGGTCATTTGATTTCACCTCACTACCTATCCTTCTCTGAAGAAGATGAGAATTCATTGAATCATCCGCATAACTAGCCATTGCACATTGAAGCTATGATCCATAAGCACCGAGTCAAGTATGTTTGATAGATGGAGGTGCTAGGTTGAATATTTGTACCTACAACTTCCTGATGCAGTTGGGATTTTTTGATCATGTCATTGATCCAACAAAGAAAATAATAATCAAAGCTTTTGATGAAGAAGAAAGAACCTCTAAGGGTCTAGTACTATTACTGATCAGGGTGGGACTTGTAGAACAAGATGTTATTTGTCAAGTGCTTGATCTTCCTCTCTCCTACAACATCTTGTTGGGTAGACCATGGTTCATGAAATGCAAGCAGTGCCATCTACTTACCATCAATGTTTGAAATTTCCCTACAATGGAGTTGAATTCAGTGTTCCTGCTAATACAACCTACACCTGTAATGCTTTAAAATAGTGCGTTGATACCCTTTTTCCTCATAATAGAGAAGTCTCTATAGCTGAAAGTTAAAAAACTTTGATGAAAGACTTAGAAAAGAAATTGACAATCACAGGTATTGACATGGATGGATACAAGATAGAACATGTACTTTCATTGATGTCTCTTCCACCATCATCACTTGGCATTCTAGAAAACCAACAGAGGCTATGAAGCCACAAAATTTAAATACAAACATCATCTATGATGGTATTTTTGTACAGTCCTCTACTTCCCTTGCAGATGAAATAGAAGAGGTGACTGTTCTCAAATGGCTTTTCAAAGAAGAGAATGAAAATAAAGAAGGGCAACACAGTGATATTTCCCTTGAACAATATGGTCCAGGATATAAGATGATTCAACGCATGGGATATTCAAGTACCAGTCCTCTAGGAAAGAACCAAGAAGGAATCATTGAACCTATCAAGCTACAAACTAAGTCTACAAATGATAAAATTGGACTTAGATACCATCTAGAAGAGTCATCAAGTAAAGCCCACACTTCTCGTCAACAACCTAAGTGGAGGAAAAAGATACTACATCAAACATCACAAGAAGAAAATACTCAGCAAATTCAAGATGAGTATGAGAAAGAACAAGAAGAACTAGCAATCAAGAGAGAAGAAGTAGCTTGTACTCACATTCCAACTGTATCAGCAGTAACACTACAAGAAGTAGATATTCCAGAAGACATAAGAGAAAGGGTGGAAGGTGATAATATGATGAAACAATAAGGATCTAGTCAACTAATGAGGGGGGGGGAGGGGCGGGGTGAATTTGTAGATAAAAAACAAACTAAAATTTCAGCAAACTTAATCCCAAGTCAGAAACAACTTGCTAAACTAATTGGTTTAGAGACTGTACCAAAAACTATAATTGCACTGCCAAACTTTACCACTTGATCAAAACATTAATGATACAATGTAACAGATCTGATACTCACATACCATTTAATCAAAACATTAAACCACTTTACTAACATTAGTAATAGCTCATTTCAGATCACTTCCGGTCATCTAAACATATCTAAGTGGATTTACCAGTTAACATATCAACCATATCAAAAACATCCACAAAATCATTCACCACTTGACACAATGATTTTTCACATGGAAAACAAAATGGGAAAAACCACAATGGGGATGAATACCCACAAGTATTCTAAACTCTTCTAAAGTTTGCCCTATTAGGAGCCAAGCCTTGTTAGAATCTTATACAATAATGTCTCGTTAAGAACAAATCTGGTTAGGGACCACCTAGTTAAGGGATTGACTTCAATACCCTGTTAAAGGCAATACCCTATTAAAGACAACCTCGATAGAGGATTTCAAATCCAAGCTAATCGATCACCTAGTTAGAGGATTTAAAAAAGAAGCCTGTTAAAGCTTACCCAGTCAAGGGATTTAACTATTGTAATGGTTAGAGAACAATAGGTTCTTTGCTGATCTGAAAATATCACTATCTTGCTTAGTCAGATCCTTTTCTGCTCCTATCCGCCTTCACAACATTCTGCAAACACTCCTTCTGGTTCGACAACAATCACACTACCACACTCAACCAAATTTGACAACACAATTACAAACAACTCATCGACCTTAAATACAAATACAATAGGCTGGTAACACATCACAAAACCTACAAATCTCATAGAGATTACAAATATATCAGTTCAATCATGACCATTGGATTACATAGTGTGATGGTGGAAAATGATGAGTGATAGATCAAGAGGAAAACTAACCCTTTACCTCAAAGAGAGATGAGAGTTTCACTATTGATTATCCTTCAAGCACTTTTCACCATTACATTAGGGAGATAAGGGGTAATTCACTATATCCAATCTCCACACAAAGATGATAGATTGAATTTTGAATGGATTAAGGATGTTATGATAATCCCCCTATTCCCTTTCTTTGATTTGAAATGGGAATTGATTGAATTATGTAGTGCAAAAGTGACAAAGAATCAATTATAACTTGAGATCTGAATATGGGATGAAGCTATGCACTTGGATTTGACAGTAAAATGTCGAGACAAAGTCGCCTTGCAAATTTGATGAAAAGTTGTTCGGAACATGGCGGGAATGTACACTGTCCTCTCAAAAATCCACAAAACAAAAAAAGGGTTTTTTCACCTCTACAAATGAAGCTTGAATCCAAAAGTATAGCTGTGCACCTACAACCTACACACAGAAAAGAGAGGGAAATGTGTTGGGATTGAGAGTTTGCCTTTAGGTCAAACTCAAGTTTTGGAATTAACCAAGTAATGAAAGGTACTTGCAATTAGATGTAAATGAAAGATTGAATTGTAAATCACTTCAAGGGAGGTTGTAGTAGCAATGTTGATTGAAATTCTTGTGTGGAATTGTATGTTGAAATCAATATCCTCTTCAATGGTTGAATCCTTGACTTGAATGCAACACCTAGCGTTGAAGGGAGACTTGAGAATGCTCAATGCTAGAAAATAATGCTTGAATGCTTGAATGCTTGATCACTTGAACATATCCAAATTTGACCTCTCCCACTTATGAAAATGAGAAGACAAATGCCTCTTAAATACATGTTTGAAGGATTTGAATTTCTTCATGGGCCGACATCGGGGAGATTTCCCACTGACTGCACAACCCACAATGCTTGCACAAGAAAGGTTCTGCCCTAAAATAGGGTAGGGACAAGGATGCCACACCCATGTTTTGGGAGGACAAGGGTGACACACCCCTATCCAAGGGGGAATATGGGCACCACACCCCTGTCCTACCCCTATCTCTAGGGCAGAGTGTGGATAGAGTGATGCAGAGGCCAAGGAAGAAGTAGTTTTCACAAGCCGAGCACTCTCCAGTCTCCGATCAGGCTAGAGGATTTGAGTTCGCATGCGTGAGGACCCTACTACAATCATAAATTGATAGGGTCATAATTTTATGACACTACACATAGAAATCAACTAAACATTATTCTAGAGAACTTCACTCACTCCTGGATCACCACACATTGGATCCTGTAGCTCATCACATATTTTCCACTTCATGCTATGCATTTTCTCATTCCTAAGATAAATAGTTATCATCATGCACCAAAACAACTTTGAAACTCATCACACACATCATGCTTATGTAGGATCTTCATCTCCAATCATCATTTGGTCATAGATCATCACAACCAATTTACCAAGCTTCATCAGTTAGGGTTCTTCTTATCAACTGGTTAGGGTTACCGGTTGCACTCTACTTCCATAACAATACCAGTTTCCTTCACTGCTCTACTACCAGTTGCTTTACACCATAATTATCAGTTTATAATATATCTTCAATAGCAATTAAAATTGACATAAATGACAACACTATACATCATTAATGCAATCTTCACGCAATGCCAATAATCTCCCCCTTTGGCATTGATGACAATACAAATATCAATACACTTTGATTGTGATGATTGAGAGTAAACTCATACATAGGTATATGAATCCTGGTTTACATTTTTCCTTTTCATATACTCTCCTTCAACTATATCTCTATGTCTTTAGTTGGTAACTGGCTTATTCAATTGTATATAGTTCTTCTCCCCCTTTGACGGTAATGCCAAAGTGAAGGTTAAACATTCCATGCTTCACCGATCTGCAACTAGCTGTTCCCCCTATGGAGTAGCTCCACTCTACACCAATCTATCATAAACATTTTTAATGAGCTCCAAGATTGATGTCTTCCACATCTGCTTAATTGACTTCATGCAGGGGTACAACCCCTAACTTACCTCTAGGATACTCAAAAGTAGCCTTAGGTAGAGGTTTAGTAAAGATATCCGCTAGCTGTTCCTTAGTAGATACATGCACCAGTAACACATCTTTACTTTGCACTTTCTCTCTCAAGAAATGATACTTCAGCTCAATATTATTTGTTTTAGTATGCAACATCAAGTTCTTAGATATGTTAATCACAATGGTGTTATCACAAAAAATCCTTACTAGTTCTGATAGCTTCAACTTGAAATCTTTCAAAATGTGTTTCATCCATATTGCTTGGGTACAATTCATATATGTTGCAACATATTCAGTTTCTGCAATTGTTTGAGAGATACAACTCTATTTCTTGCTGCTCCAAGACACTGGTCTTCCTCCAAGAAAGAATGCTCCTCTAGTTGTACTCTTCCTATCATTAACATTGCCTGTCCAATCTGCATATGTATAGAATTTTTAATTAAAATTTCCTGCATATGGATACCATAATCCATAATCAATTATGCCATTCAAATATCTAAAATTTCTTTTGGTTTCAACCATCTGTGTCTCCTTCGCTCTCTTCTGAAATATGGTAACCAATCCTACTGCATGAGCAATGTATGGTCTGTTGTGGACAACATAATGTAGTTTACCTATTATTGACCTTTAGTCCTTTTCATCCACTGATGCAGAATCATCCTCCTTAGACAATTTACAACTTGTAACCATTGGTGTTCCAACTGGTTTACAGTTTCCCATTCCAAAAGTCTTCAATACTTCTTTCACATATTTGGACTGTGTGATGAAAATACCTTCCTTCATTTGTTGGATTTGTAGACCTCTGAAGAATTTTTATCTCACCTACGAGTGACATCTCAAATCGATTCTTCATTTCACTAGCAAAATCAAGACACATGCCATCATGACCTCCAAAAATGATATCATCCACAAATACTTTGCATACGATTATCTTATCTCCTCCTATCTTGAGATATATGTTACTGTCTTCACTAGTTATTTGAAAACCTATCTTCACCAAGTGAGAGTGAAATATTTCATACCATGCTCTTGGTGCTTGCTTTAGTCCATATAATGCCTTATGTAATTTGTACACCATGTCCTTTTCTATAGTTAAAGCATAACCATCTAGCTGTTCAATGTAGACTTCCTCTTCCAATATTCCATTTACGAATGTTGACTTAACATCCATCTGATATACTTTGAATCCTCTGTATGCTGCAAATGCAAGTAGAGTCCTTACTCCTTCCAATCTTGCAACTCATGCAAATGTCTCACCATAGTCTTCACCTTCTTCTTGTTCATATCCTTTGCATACTAGTCTGGCTTTATTTTTGACCACTACTCCATCTTCATTCAATTTATTTCTGAATACCCATTTTGTACCTATTACATTTTTGTTCTCCAGTCTGGGTACCAATGACCAAGTATTATTCTTCTTTATCTGGTCAAGTTCTTCTTCCATTGCCTTGATCTAGTCTTCATCTGCAAATGCTTCTTTTGCAGTTCTAGGCTCAATAGTGAAAATCATACAAGAGGTCTCTCTAAGCCTTGTTCTCGTTAGCACACCTACATTCTTATCTCCAATAATTTGATCAGGGCTATGATTGATTCTAACATAGCTTGGAATAACATCTTCCTGATTTCTAGGTTCTTCTTCTACTTCACTGTCTTCATCTTCTATTGGACCGTCCTGTTCCGATTGAATTGGGGCTTTTTTGTTCTATTCTCCAACTTTTGGCTTCATCGGTTCCAATTCCAAAAATAGTGTGTAAGGTTCTTCTTCTTCCTTCTCCTCACTAGTTTCCCTTGATTTCTCAGGAAACTCATCAACTCGGACATTAACACTTTCAACGATCTTGCTAGTTTGGTTGTTGTAACATTTGTAAGCTTTTCTCTTGGTGGAGTAACCAAGAAATATGCCTTCATCACTTTTGGCATCAAACTTACCAACATAATCACCTCTCTTGATAAAACATCTGCTACCAAATATTTTAAAGTAACTGACATTAGGTGGTCTATCATGCTAGTACTCATAAGGAGTTTTATCCTTACCTCTTTTAACCAGTATCTGGTTCATAGTGTAAATAGTTGTGCTGACAACTTCTCTCTAGAATGTCTTAGCTACACCTCCTTGAAGTAGCATAGTCCTAGCCAGTTCAAAAACTAACCGATTGTTCCTTTTTGCAATACCATTTTGTTGTTGTGTCCTAGCTGGAAAGTTGCCTCTTAATTCCATTGTCTTCAGAATATCTAGTGAATTCTTCTGAAGTAAATTCACCACCTTGATCAGTTCTTCAGCACTTAATCTTCTTTCCACTTTCATTTTCAACTAAAACTTTGAATTCCTTAAACTTGTTAGATTCTTCTATGTTGTCTTTTAAGAATGTGACCCACATCATCCTTGAGCAATCGTCAGTAAATATCATGAAATACTGATAACCTTGAATACTCCTAGTCCTCATCGGCCCACAAAGGTCAATATGAACCAAATCTAGCAAATGTTCTGCTGAGAAATATTTGCTCTGAAGGTTGAGGATGACAACTCCCTTACTGGCATTCTTTTCACAAAGCATTCACCAGTTTGTCCAACTATGCAAAACCTCTTATTGATTTGGATTTATTGACTCTTACAATGTTATCAAAATTTACATGATATAATCTCTGATGCCAAAACCAACTATCTTTTACTTTTTCAATTAAACAACTATTGCCTTTAGAGCTTAAATGAAACAAGTTACCTCTGGTTTGTTTGTCGGTTGCAATCAGTTTACCTTTGCTTCCATAAATCTTGCAGACTCCATTCTCAAATTTCAGTGGGTAACCTTTGTCATTGAGTTGAGCAACACTCAAAAGATAGTGTTTCAGACCTTCAACCCAGTAGACATCATCTGCACTGCTTTTACCATTCAAAGAGATGGATCTTTTCATTTCACCATGCAGGGTGAGTAATTCCCAAATCTCACAACACCTCCATCAAACTCTTTCAATGTAAGAAAATTACTTTGATCTCCGGTCATGTGGTGTGAACAAACACTATCTATAATCTAATCATCTGAACTATCCATGGGAGAGACCAATGACTTATGATATGATGTCTCTTCTTTAATAGAAACAAAGACAATATCCTCATTTGTATCTTCTTCAAATTCATCATCTATATTTCCTCCATCTACTGCAATGAGACAATCTCTTTTACCTTTGCCTTTTATACTTCCTAAACTTCTCCCGTTTTTTCTCATTATCTCCATTTGGACAATTAGCAACAATATGTCCAATCCGGTTACATGAAAAAGACTTCAAAGATAATTTACCTCTGTACTTACTGATACCTCTGGGTAACCGCTTGGCCAACAATGCTTCAAGATCAACCAGACTATCTTCATCATCTACCTCTGTGCTAGATCTAGACAAATGACTGTGGCTCACTTCTCTACTTTTCCTTACTAGTGGGGTTGAGACTGAGACTCTAAATGTAGATTCTGATCTCTGAACACTTAGATCAAAACCATTTAACTAAAATGTAGTTAATTTACCAATGATGGAATCAAGAGTTACCTTTGTTTTATCAATAGACTTGAGTTCCTGAATGGTTGCATGTCAGATAGCGTAGACCAGTAGAAGGGTTCTCAACACCTTGCTAACCACTATGGTATCCTCCACTGTACCTCCAAAACTTTTGATCTCACTAACTATCTCCTTAATCCTCTGACTATACTATTGAATGTTTTCACCTTCATCCATCCACATATCATCAAATTTACCTCTTAGACTCTCTTCTTTGGCAATGTTAACATGCTCATCACCACTATATATATCTTCCAGTTTCTTCCATACTTCGTATGTAGTCTCCAATCCATGAATATCAACATACTCTGAATCGGACAAGGAAATGATAATAGCCTCCGATGCTTGATTGTTCTCATGTTTCTCCTTCTTTTGATCATCTGACAAAATCCCACTAGGCAAGTTATAATTAGTAACATGTTCCCAATATTGACTTCCTAAGATCTTGATATATATCTTCATCCTATCACTCCAGATTCTGTAGTTTTCCCTATTGAATTTCAGACCTTCTTTCTTCATCATGTTCTCCTAGGTCTTTTCCTCAAGCTATTAGGCTTAAACACAAGAGGAACTGAAATGCTCTGATACCAATTGATAATATGGTGAAACAATAAGGATCCAGTCAACTACTGAGAGGGGGGGGGGTGAATTAGTAGATAGAAAAAAAACTAAACTTTCACCAAACTTAATCCCAACTCAGAAACAACTTGCTAAACTAATTGGTTTAGACATTGTACCAAAAATTGCAACTGCAATACCAAACTTCACTGGTTGATCAAAACATTAATGATACAATGTAACAGATCTGATACTCACATACCATTTAATCAAAACATTAACCACTTTACTAACATCAGTAATAGCTCATTTCAGATCACTTCTGCTCATCTAAACATATCTAAGTGGATTTACCAGTTAACATATCAACCATATCAAAAACATCCACAAAATCATTCACCACTTGACACAATGATTTTTCATGTGGAAGCCCAAAATGGAAAAACCACAATGGGGATGAATACCCACAAGTATTTTGAACTCTTTTGAAGTTCACCCTGTTAGGATCCAAACCTTGTTAGAAGCTTATACAATAATGTCCTGTTGAGAACAGATCCGGTTAGGGACCACCCAGTTAAGGGATTGACTACAATACCCTGTTAAAGGCAATACTGTGTTAAAGGCAACCTCGATAGAGGATTTCAAATCCAAGCTAATGGATCACATGGTTAGAGGATTTAAACAAGAATCCTATTAAATCTTACCTGGTTAAGGGATTTAACTATTGTAATGGTTAGAGAACAACAGGTTTTTTGCTGATTTGGAAATAGCAATATCTTTCTTAGTTAGATCCTTTTCTACTCCTATTTTCCTTCACAACATTCTCAGACACTCCTTTTGGTTTGACAACAATCACACTACCACACTCAACCAAATTTTCCAACACAATTACAAACAACTCATCGACCTTAAATACAAATACAATAGGTTAGTAACACATCACAAAACCTACAAATCTCATAAAGATTACAAACATATCAATTCAATAAATGATTATTGGATTACATAGCAATCAACTACACATTATTCTAGACAACTTCAACCACTCTTGGATCACCACACATTGGATCTTGTAGCTCATCACACATTTTCCACTTCATTCTAAGCATTTGCTCATTCCCAAGATAAACAGTTATCATCACAAGCCAAAATCACTTTGAAACTAATCACGTGCATCATGCTTACGTAGCATCTTCATCTTTGATCATTATTTGGTCATAGGTCATCACAACTGATTCATGAAGATTCATCGGTTAGGGTGATGGACTTGTAAAGCACTGAGAGGGGGGGGGGGTGAATCTGTGACACAAAAAATAATACTACTTTGAACACTAACCGATAGAATATACAACAAGGTTGTTAAAAACTATGCATGCTATCCAAAATGATATAAATGCATCAACAATAAGTAAAAAATCCACCATAACACAAGTGTTTATACATGGAAAACCCAAATGGGAAAAACCACGGTGAGATGGGACTCACAAGTTAACTATCTGCAGTAATACATAACTGACTGGTTAAGGTCTACAATAATGCTTTGCTAGGAGAAAATCCTGTTAAAGATCCCAAAGCTTAGTTAAAAGCTATACTCTGTTAAAGGTAGTACCCCATTAGGAGTAACCTCGATAGAGGATTTTTGAATCCAAACTAATGGATCACCTTGTTAGAAGATTTGTACAATGAAGCTTGTTAGAGCTTACTCGGTTAGGGGATTTAACTATTGCAGTGATTAGAAAACAACATGTGGTGTGATCTATTAGTAGCACAACTTGCTTGGATAGATCCTCTTCTGCGCACTCAAAACTTCATCACCGCCATACTCTACAATTTAATAGTTCCGCCTTCGCATCTCATATCATATCTCCTTCTCTCATCATCAACATACAAAAAAGTTCATTGTGATGTCAATATATATATATTTAAACATTCATGTTGGCCTTAGCAATCATATCACAATTTCCTAGGTGTAGTGTATTTGGTCAAACAAACATAACTCATCACAAAAATACCACCAAAAATTGTCTGTTAGGTTAACCCATCATGACTAGTGATAACTCATCACATAATCAATGAATACCGGTTGGAACAACAATACCAATTGGAGTTAACCATATCAATCATATAAACTGTTTGACCTTCAATGCTTTTCTGCTAATCTCTGCTGGATCTTCAGGTTGATGCCGAGTCATTCCTATATGTCCACACACATACACACATATACCGGTTGTAATATAAACTTCTAGTATACCGGTTGCAATATATATATAGAAAAGTTTGTATCAAAATGTTCTACATATACAAAAACTTGAAAATCTGAATCAAGATGTATGCATTACAATCCTCAGAAAATATCACTAAAGTTATGCTTCAATTGAGAAAAATCATGTTACCATGTCTCCAACAAGTTCTCAATGATCTCAATTGTAGCCATAATCTGAGTACATAACTCTTCCATTTAATCAAGTGTACATGTCTCTGGAGTAGCCAAAATTGCTTTTGCATTCTCGTAGCCTCTTTGCAATATGTCTACTTGGGGTTTGAGTAGATTCTTCAACTCCTTCAGGGATTAGAGTCTTTTTGCCTTTTCAAAATCATATGTATCTAACCTATTTTGTAAATCATCCACAAATTTTCCAAAAGAAAAAATAGAATCTTGTAACGAAACATTAGAATAAAAGAATGAAAAATTAGAAGTAGATACAAGAAATTTTCCTCCTCTTTCAATAGCTTTTATTAATAAATCTTTATTAAGAGAGAGAGAGCAATTTTTCCTATATCAATCTCTTTCATAAGCTACTCTCCACACTTCTTCCTGTAGCTCTTCTCAACATAATTTTGTGCTGTCTCTTCTAGGGACTTAATTTACTCAGATGCATCAGTGACCAACTGACCAAGTTTGTTGATAGGAGTTGACAAGTTCCCTATAGAAGTTTCTGGTAGTAGACTTGTCAGAATATCCACCACATTTTGAATATTTTCAGCTTCCATTCTCTGTTCTTTAAGTCTCTTTTTTTGTGCCCTAGATTGCATGACAGTTGCAGTCTTCATCAATTCTGATGCACTCATGTTATCAACAATTATAGGCCCTATGATGTCTAATGAGTCATCATCATCTTCATCAATCTATTGCATGACTAATGATTTTTCTAGTTTAGCAGATGTTACCTTATCATTCTTTTCTTTCTCTTGCTCTTTCTCCGTCTCCTGTTCAGAAATTTGATTATCAACCTTTACATTAGGTTCCTTCTAAGTGACCTATGAAACCGGTGGGAGTTGAGGTTTCACTGACTTTTCTTTTGCTGGTGGAATATCCACTCTTTGTTGAGTTGCTGGTATCTCAATTCTAGTAACCTATGAATCTGTAAATTCTGGTGGCTGCATATCTGGTGTAGTAACATTTCTAGATAGATCTATTGCATCCTGAATATCATCAACAAGTATGACTTGTTGGGAAATAATGTCAACCTTCTTCTTGATAGGATAGACAACATCAACATGCACTATTTCTTTCTCATTCATTTCTTGTAGGTCAACAGTATCTTGCTCATCCTTAGATGAATGTATAAGCTTTTGCATTTGTTGATTATTACAAGCAATCTAATGAGTCTCAATTTCAATAGGTTGCACCTTTCCACTAAGTAGCTTCAGTCTTCTTGACTTGAAAGAAAATTGGGCTTTATATTTATCAAGCAATACAATTAACTCATCCTTTGATAAATTAGAAAAATATTGCACAAATACATTATCAATAATTTCTTTTTATTTCTTCACAACTTCCTCCCATTTATTTGAAAGAATAGAATATAAAGAATCACACATATCTTTTTCAAGATCACAAGGTAATCTATTGTAATGGCACAAATAACTGATTACCTTTTGAACAATTTGTTCCTTCTAATCTTAATTGAATGAATCAAAATGATCTTTGACATTATCAAATTTTTTTCTCCCTAATGTCTTTACCATTCTCTCAAAATTATTCTTAGGCTTGTAAGTTAAGACATTAACAGGCACAATTGCCTTTGACACTTCTTTCACTGGTTTAGCTATTTTACCAGTTGCTTTCATTTTCTTTGGTTCTGCGTCAGTATCAATGTCTTTAGATTGTTCTTGGAGAATCAATTTACTACCTCTCTTCTTTGATGCAGACTGCTTCTTTACATATACTTTAGGTTCCGGTTCCTTTTTGGTTTGGACACTTTGTGTCACTCTAGTACTTTTTGTTATCGGAGGTGCTTACTCAGCCTTCTTCCTCTTACCTTTACCACTGCTGGTTGGAACACTACTAGTTTCAGCTTTTGTAGTTTGTTCTTCAACAGTATCCAGTCTTATCTTCTTTTTATCCACTGGAGATGCCAATAGGTTATTGGCATAAGCGATCAATAAGTCATAATTGACTTCATAACTCATGTCTTCCATTTCATATTTTCTAGGCTCAATAGCCTCCACCAGACAAAAATTAGTGGTGACCATGAAAATGATGTCCTTAGCAAAGTTTTTCACCTCATCCCTAGGTAGCCTTACCCTCATACTCATTTTATTCTGAAATTCATTCAAATATTTATTCATTGTAGCTGAGAAGGTGTTCCTCACAACCTTAATGTTGTTCTTAATCTGGGCAGTTACCAGTAGATCTTTAGACCATTCAAGATCACCAATTCCCGGTAGGAACAACTGGAAATAAAAGAATAAATCAATCAGCAACTGACCAAATTTAAACTTTTCATTGCTATCCTTCTTGATAGACTGGAGATTCAATATTAATTGGCTCCTTATGGCCTCACATAGGTCATAATTAGCATTTTCAGCTATCATTTTATAAGCAGTACACATTGCTGCAGATGGTACACTATTCATTCTACGGGAATAGAATATCTGGTAGCCTATAGCCATAGTCACTAGTTTAACCGCTGGGACCTTAATGTTATTGAAAGAAAAACTACGCCCATCAGAGGTTGATGAGGTTAAAGTGTTTACTGTCTCTTTTGAAATTTGCCTCAGCTTAGGTACTTCACCGGTTGAGCAAACACCAGTTATTGCTTGAATAGCCTCATTGGTTATAGTGTGAGTTCTTTCCAAATACATATTCCCCCAATGAACACGACTCAAAATAATTCAGATATGTTCCTCTTCAAAATCTTCAAGAAAATTAGCTGCATTATGAAAACCTTTCTCATAAACCCTAATATACCCGGGTTGAATCTTTCCATTTTCATCGCAAAGGGATATCAACTGAGAATAAATTTACAATGATCCTAAGTCTTCAATTTTATAGTCAATGTAGCTAGACAAATCTCCTTTTACTATGAATCTGTTAAGAACTTGAGACAAAGCATTATAAGACACATTTTGTTTTGATTTCACAACCTCCACAGGTTCTGATGTGATCATCAATTTCTCTACTTGCTTAGACGATGATACCATTTCAGATAAATTGGATTTGAAGCAATATTTTCAAAGAAATACCTTAATTGACACATGCTTCCTCGATTACCAGTTGATTACTCAAGTGCATACTAGTTCAGTCTTCACTAACCTTCAAATCAACTTTGATCACACAAATCACAATATAACTTCGACTAAAATCAGCTAACAATCCTCTCTTCACTCTGCAAGTGCTCAAGAAATCTCTCTCGAATGCATTTAGGGTAAAAATAACAAAGTAAAACTTGCTTTTATCCTTTTTACCTACTGCATTAAATGCTCGCCCGTTAGGGTTACAAACCCTAATATACTGCTTAATGATGCATACAATTTTGACAGATGTAAAACCAGTTGATAAAATTTTGAAAAAATGATTGAGAAAATTTATCAAACTTTCATGCATTCAAACTCTCTTACCACTTATCTTTTTCAAGGGGTTTGGAAGTAGATTTACCGCTATGCTCCCCTTAGCCCCTTTGAATGATTCAGTTCACTGGTGTAGGATTCTCCACACTAGGTGAAGGATTAGTTTCTTTTGCAGATGTATGATCACTTTTCTTTTTCCATATTCAGCTCATTTCTTCTTTGGTTTCTCCAATATTTACCTTCTACTTGCCTTTCTAACCTTCAGACTGATTGGTCGGTTTGTTCTTTCTGGATCTACAAAACTTCATCATGTGTCCCAATTTGTGACAATGATAGCAGGCCATTCCAGATGATCTCCAAGCTCTTGCATTTCCTCTTCCAGTTCTCCTTCTGCAATTCATAGCCACATGAATAAAATTGTTATAAATGGTGCAAATGACATTCATTACCTTCTCCATTTCAAATGGACTAAACCGATTGACATAGTGTCTTTGTGAGTTCATGTTACCCTGATTATCATAGTTTCTCATCTAGTTGCCATTAGGTCTTGGATTCATGTGGGGTACTAGATTGTTTGCTCCATATTTGCATTTAACTGATCTATGTCCATACATTTTGCCTGTGAAACAATGACCTCCAAATCTCTTGGACATATACCTAGTGTTTGTATTGTAGCTTGCATTTCCATTAGGTGTGTTTCTACATACATTTGCAGTATGACCAGGTTTATGACAAACAAAGAAAACAGGTTTAAAAACCTTCTTACCGGTAGGCTTTTTATCCTTAGGAGCAATTTTGTCCTTGTGAATGTTGCTCTTTGTACCAGAACATTCACCTTTCTCAGATGTGTTAAAACCAAGTCCAGAAGTATCACCTTCAATCCTTTGTGATCGAATTTTCTCATTTAGCAAGGTAGAACTTTTGTTGAACTTTTCCAGTTTCCCATTAGCTTCAGTGAGTTGTCTGGTAAGATCTTCATTATGTTTTGACAGAGTCTCTTTCAAAGATGATGTTGATTCAAGATCTAGCTACAAGGCATCTTTTTCTTCTTTCTCTGCATGCCAATGCTCATACAAAGTAGAATTTTCTTGTTTGATCTTGGAAATATCATGATCTCTTTCTTTGATGAGATCTTCAGCTGCCCTCCTGGCTTCTAGTTCCTGACTCATGCAAATAGTTAAGCTTTCTAGCTCTCTCCTCAGATTTATCTTTTCACTATTTAGTTTTTCAACTTCCTCAGCTAAAGAATCAATATTGGCCACATTCGAAGAACTATTATCAGATATTTCCAATAGTTGTTCAGTTAGCTCTCTTCTTTTAACTTCAGAAGCTTTCAATCTAACCTTAGGGTTTCAAGCCCATCTCTACTAGCTTCAAGCTCTCTATCCATCTCAAAGTAGCTCATATCCCCCATGGTTGCTTCAGGGTTTCCTTCCAAGAGATTAAGATTTAAAGAATCTAGGATCTAATACCAATTGATGGACTTGTAAAGCACTGAGAGGGGGGGGGGTGAATCAGTGACACCAAAAACAATACTACTTTAAATACTGACCAATAAATATAGTTAACAAGATTGTTAAACACTATGCATGCTATCCAAAATGATATAAATGCATCAACAATAAGTAAAACATCCACCATAAAACAAGTGTTTATATGTGGAAAACCCAAATGGGAAAAACCACAGTGAGATGGGACTCACAAGTTAACTATCTGTAGTAATAGATAACTGACCAGTTAAGGTCTACAATAATGCTCTGCTAGGAGTGAATCCTGTTAAAGATCCCTTAGCTTAGTTAAAAGTTATACCCTGTTAAAGGTAGTACCCTCTTAGGAGTAACCTCAGTAGAAGATTTATGAATCCAAACTAATGGATCACCTTGTTAGAGGATTTGTACAATGAATCTTGTTAGAGCTTACTCGGTTAGGGGATTTGATTGTTTCAATGATTAGAAAACAATAGGTGGTGTGATCTAGTAGTATCACAACTTGCTTGGATAGATCCTCTTCTGCAAACTCAAAACTTCATCACCAACATACTCTGCAATTTAATACTTCTGCCTTCTCATCTCATATCATATCTCCTTCTCTCATCATCAACATACAAAAAAGGTTCATTGTGATGTCAATATATAGACATTTAAACATTTAGATATTTCATGTCAGCCTTAGAAATCATATCACAATTTCCTAGGTGCAGTGTATCTGGTCAAACAAACATAACTCATCACAAAAATACTACCAAGAATTGTCTGTTAGGATAACCCATCACGACCGGTGATAACTCATCACACAATCAATGAATACTGGTTGGAACAGAAATACCAGTTGGAGTTAACCATATCAATCATATAAACCATTTGACCTTCAATGCTCTTCTGATAATCTTCATTGGATCTTCAGGTTGATGCCGAATCATTCCTGTATATCCATATATATATTCCAGTTGTCACCATGTACCAGTTTGGTATAAAATTCTAGTATACCGGTTGTAATATAAATGATTTTGAAGTTACAATGGTAGATAATGTGATCATATGTGTGTGTATGTGTTTCATCAATGACAACATATGAGATTATTCATTACAATCATTATCAAGCCAACATAGGGTTCTTCTTATCAACTGGTTAGGGTTAGTAGTTGAGCTCTGCTTCCATAACAATACTAGTTCCCTTCACTACTCTACGACCAAATGCTTTACAACATCATTAGTGGTTTGAAATACATCTTTAATACCAGTTGCAATTGACATCAATGACAACACTATACATAATCAATGCAATCTTCATGCAATGCCAACATAAGGAATTAAAAATATTTTTGCACCACTAAACATTCTTGTCACATATACGGGAAGAATGCAAGAAGAGGATTCATAAATTGACTTGAATGAGTATGAATGGGGTCCAAAGCCTCTCTCAGATACATCTACCGAAGAAACTCCTGAAAAACCTAATGATATCATAGACAAAGCAAAATAGATAATATGCTTGAAGTTGCAAAAGGAAATAGAAGAAATTAGACTAAAAAGACAAGAATCTTATGAACAACAGCTGAAAGAAGGAAAAGCACAGGAAAATTCTTCACCTACTATCTATCCCTCTAATAAGAAAGAGAAAATCAGATATGGGACTACAAATGAAGAAATGAAGGCTAGACAAGAACGACCGCTCATCAGTCCATAGAAAGATGAATGGGAAAGAAGACAAAGACTAACAAAGTCATCAAGGTAATGTCAACAGGTATGTTAACTACAAGTGATCATTGAACCAAATCATGAAGGAACTTGCTTTTAGAATAACCAATCGACAACTGAGAGGGGGAGGGGGTGAATCAGTTGTCAACATATTATATCAATCAAACCACTTTATAACCTTTATCCAGAGCACATAAACATTGAATACTGAAATAGCAGAAACAAATACCCTTAAGCAATAAAACTTAAGTATGAGATCGAGAATCGACACAATGCAACCATACCACATAACACCATGATTTGTATGTGGAAAACATAGTAAAGGGAAAAACCATGGTGGGAAGCCTTCCCACAGTCAGATAATACTTCCGCAGAAAGTATGTGATACAATAAGGGGCCTGCATATGCAGGAAGGCACACTACCTAGAGCATACTACTCATTACGAAGGAGTCTCACTGACTACAGAGAGGTTATAAGAACCTCAATATAATTGGACAACAATCTGGAAGAATGAATTGCCAATGATAGAATCTACCATGCTTGATTACAATTCTGGTTAAGCTCAATACCAAAGGCCTTTGACCTCTTACATAAAACCAATTCGATCACCTATGATGAACCAAATATCCTTCGCATATGATCTTTATATTATTCTCACATTTGATTCCATGACCATTACCACAATCTACAATGAAATCTTACATCAATTTATACAAACTCTAAGGCCTAAACCAATTAGGTCGGCCACCTAAAAGATACTACAATAAGACCATTACATATATCCATATTACAATGATATACATGTCGGCTTTAGACCAAAACAACATTAACCAATCCATAAATCATCCTAGTAATGTGTAGAGAACACTTAATAGCATGTTACATAATAACGGTCCATAAACTAGATCGATACCAGACCTAATTTGGGTCCACACATGCCAAAGTGATGTCGAGGCATGAACAAAGATCACCTTCTTCATCCTGAATTCCATCTAGAAGCCATAACAACACTACTTATGCATCTTGTCAAAGATTCTCTGTAAAAGATCTACCGGTAAAACCCTAAACCATTACTGGTATAGGCTTACTGGAGTGTATGATAGCATCCAATCATCAAGTAAATACCAGTTGACCAAAACATACTCCAGAAACATCAAACCAAACATATTCCATTGATCCAAACATGTCGGTAGTATCCAACTAATAGTCCCTTCTATCGGTAACACTAGTTCTTCTACCGGTAACCAAAATCTGTCTGCTGGTAACCAATCGTAACAACTAGTGTTGACATCAATGACAAAAAATCAATACAACACATAATCAATTCCTTCATATTGCCAACAATTGCAGCATAAAAGATGTTGATATTGATACTATACATGCTTTCACTAAGCCACTTGAAGAAGAGTTATAGGCTTCATCTTTTGACTCTGATCACTCTGAAATAAGATCTATTTATGACATTACCTATTTGACACCAAACTATGACTACTTTCTAATGAATATCGACACTCTATCTGAAGAACTTGATACTGTTGAACCACAATATGTAGTCCAGTCTAAAGTAGAGGAAGGTGCTAGTGGTAGGTTTGTTGGGTTAGATCCCCCAGATACTAATGTAAATTTTGATAATCGTGTTCTAAATATTCTTGGTCTCGAGACGCTTACGCAAGGTAGTCTTCTAGAACTCAACTTGTCAGTTCGAGGTTGTGATGACAATACCATGAATTCCCTTGAACCTGTTGAATCTTTATCCCTGGTACATCCTAAGCTTATTGATTGCTCTCCAAGATCAACCCTTGAATATCCCTACCTTTGCCAATGACTATACATTAGCCTATTATCTTAATGTAGTCAAACAAATGAGCTCTTCCACCAATGAACAAAGTGAGAACATGACAACAACAGATGTCAAGTATCTTAGTCTCAAAAAAAGAAAAAAAAGAAAAAAAGTGTTCTAATGGAGAAAACCACACTGTAGCGTTGTTAGAATAAAAAATAGTAAAAATAAAAGACCTACCTAATGATGAAAATCTCTCTGAGGTACTTGAAGGTGAGATACTTGATATTTTCCTTGATCCCTTTCAAGAGCGATCATCAGTGCTGATTAAACCTACACAACCAGTGAATATTAGAACAAAAGAAACTCAACATATCATACATGTAGCTCAATCCTTATCAATAGAAGAACTTAAAGAATTTGCTAATTTTTTCACTGAGAAAAAGATCAAATTTGCGTGGACATACACTGATATGCCAGGTCTGGATACTGACCTCATAATGCATCATATTTCTTTTGCTCCCAGAGTTAAACCTGTCAAGCAAAAACTCTGAAAAATGCATCCTCATGTTGCATTACTTGTTAAGGATGAGCTTGAAAAATTACTAAAAGATGGATTCATTAGAGCAATTGATTATGCTGAGTGTGATGGTATGATGAAAGAATAAGTATCCAGTAAAACACTGAGGGGGGGGGTGTGAATCAGTATATTGAAAAACTGATACAAATTTCCCAAACTCAAACTCAATCAAACAAAAGAAACATATCTCAGTCAAGATCAATATTTATAAGAATACTTGACATCAACCGGTTTAAATGTTATGAAAACTTTAACGGTAAACAAATTCAATCTTGTAAACATCAATAATTCTTAATCATAACTCAACATATTCAAATCTCAATGCTTCTACTTAACATGCCTTATCAGAAGTTAACCAAATCAACAAATAAGATCACAACCACAAAAGCATTCACCACTTGACAAAGATGTTTATACGTGGAAAACCCAAATAGGTAAAAACCACAGTGAGATGAGACTCACAAGGATAGCTATCTGAACTCTTCTGAAGTTCACCCTACTAGGAGCCAAGCCTATTGAAGCTTTACAATAAGTCCTGTTAAGAACTAATTCTGGGTAGGAATCACCCGGTTAAGGGATTTATAAATATGCCTTGATCAAAAGCATAATACCCTGTTAGGAGTAACCTCACTAGAGGATTTAAGAATCCAAGCTAATGGACCACCTTGTTAGAGGATTTAATGAGTAACCAAGCTTGTTAGAGCTTACCCAGTTAAGGGATTTCACTTCTGCTGTAATTTTTAGAAAACAACAGGTTTTCTTGATCTGTCTGAGTAGCACTACATTTGCTTGATCAGATCCTTCTAAGCTTCAATCTGCCTTCACCCAAAGCACAGACCCATTCACTAGTTAGGAAACTACACACTCAATAGGTTTCTATCAAACTTGCCAACAAACTTTACAAAAAACTTCATCGACCTTAAATAGAAATCAATTAGGTCGGTAACACAACAAAAACCTAATTCTTATCATCAAGATTATAAACAAGTTGGTACAATCCTGACCATTAGAAATCATGACAATCTCTTCACATTCTTTAAGAACATTCCAACCGCTCCATGATCACCACTTCATTAGACTTTGTAACTCATCACGTGTTGAGCATTAAATGCAATCCACTTTGCTCCTTCCCTAGACAAGAAACAAACGCGCCAGAACAATTTGAACATATCCTCATACAATGATCACATGTGTTTCCATCATTACCGCTTATCAAATAGTAAACCATCAAACTTGATCAGTTAGGGTTTAACAGCTAATAGGGTTTACCAGTTACATTACATAGAAAGGTTTAACCCTTTACACTAGTTCACCGATTCAACTCACAAACTTTACATACCGGTTTACAACATCTTCCACAAAGCTCTTCTTACCAGTCACTAGCCAATATAAAAAATAACAACATCAACAATAACATGAATATCATTACCAGTTCAATTGACATCAATGACAACATATCATTAATGCAATCTCTATGCAAAATGCCAAAAAACTCAAAATGCCAACAAAGTGGATATCTAATATTGTTCCCATTTCCAAACCTGACAAATCAATACGTGTTTGCATAAATTTCAAAGATTTAAACAAAGCATGTCCAAAAGATGATTTTCCACTGCCTAACATAGACATGATAGTGGACATGACTACTGGCTATGAAATGTACTCTCTAATGGATGGTTTTTCTAGATACAATCAGATCAAAATTGCACCCGAAGATCTAGAGAAAACAATGTTCACCTGTGCATGGGGAACTTTATGTTGGAATGTGATTCCCTTTGACTTAAAGAATGTAGGCACCACTTATCAAAGAGTTGTAACAATGATGTTTCATGATATGATGGACAAAAATATGGAGGACTATGTCGATGATACTCTACTCAAATCTATGAAAATATCAACACATCTCTTAGAATTGGGTCCAATCTTAGATAGGATGGAAAAATTTAAACTCATACTAAATCCTAAGAAATGTGCATTTGGAGTTATATCTGGTAAGCTCCTCAGATATATTGTTTCAGCGAAAGGAATTGAAGTGGACCCATAAAAGGGTTAAAGCTATAATGGAAATGCCACCTCCAAAGAATGTCAGTCAAATGAGGACTCTACAAGGGCGATTCCAATCAATAAGATGTTTCATTTCTCAGCTTGTAGATATAGCTCAACCATTCACAAAAGCTTTACGAAAAGGAGATACCTACAACTAAGATGAAGACTATGAACAACATCTAAAGTAAATCAAGGAATATCTTTCTAATCCACCTGTATTAATGCCACCGATTTAAGATAAACCCTTGATTCTCTACTTATCAGCTACTGATACATCATTGGGGGCACTTTTGTCTTAACATGATGAGAAGAAAAAGGAAAGAGCTATATATTTTATCGGCCAGACGTTGGTGTCCTATGAGATGAACTATACTATCATTGAGAAATATTGCTTGGCATTAGTCTTCACATAACAAAAGTTAAGACATTACATGCTAGCACATTCTATCAAACTGGTGGCTAAAATAGATCTGCTCAAATATCTTCTCAACAAGACAACACTTACAGGGAGATTGGCTAAGTGGGTTATGATACTTACAAAATTTGACATTGAATATGTAGAACATAAAGCTATCAAAGGAAAAGTCATTGCAGATGAAATTACTGATGCTCTGCTTGAAGACAATCAACCTTTGCACATAGAATTTCTAGATGAATCCATAATGCATCTTACTTAGCAATCCTAGAAAATGTTCTTTGATGGGTCTTTTACTCAACAAGGTTCTAGTGCTAGAATTCTTTTTATCACTCCTCAAAGATACTCAATCCCAAAGGCGTAAAAGATCCTCTTTCCTTGTACAAACAATATTGCAGAATATGAAGCCTTGGTAAATGGAATTAGGCTAGCTATTGAATGGAAAGTTGTTGAGTTACACATCTATGATGACTCTCAAATGATAATCAACCAAATTAATGATATATATCAAACTCGTGATGAAAAACTAATTACCTATAAAAGAATGTTGATGACTTCAATAAATACTTTGTCTTTGTTTTATTCCAGCATATTCCTAGATCAACAAACAGAGCAACAAATGTTATGGCTACATTGGCATCTATACCACAACTACAATAATTTGAGTACCACTATGAATTCCTAGTGGAAGAGCTTCATTATCCTGCTTATGATTCCCTTGAGTCCCAGATGGTCTATTCTATCATATTCCTGATAATCTTATGCGTAATGAGAAAAGAAACTTGATCTGAAATGCTTCACAGTATGTCATCATTGCTAATGATTTGTATAGGTGATGTTTAGATAATACTTTGCTTAGGTGTCTAGAACCTAAAGAGTTCCAACATGCATTATCTGAAGTCCATGAAGTTATTTGTGGATCTCACTCAAACGGTATAACTTTAGCTCAAAAACTGCTAAGGGCTGGCTACTATTGGCTAGATATGGAAAAAGATGCTATAAAATTTGCTAAAACTTGTGAGAAATGCTAGGTACATGGACATAAGTTTATCAGTCCTACATCATCTAATGGACACAAGTTTATCATAACTGCCATTGAATTATTCACCAAGTGGGTTGAAGTGGTTCCACTAATCAAAGCAACTAGAAAATAGGTAGCTATGTTCATTCTTAACTATATCATTTGCAGGTATGGAATACCTTCCTTGATTGTGACTGAAAATGGAGGACAGCTCAAAAACAATGATCTAGATGAGCTTTGCGAAAAGTTCAAAATTAAACAACACTGGTCTTCTATGTATTACCCTCATGGTAACGAACAAGTTGAAACATCTAATAAAAATCTATAGAGTATCTTGCACAAAACGGTTAACAAATTAGGAAAGGATTGGCATCTACAAATAAATCCATCACTATGGGCTTATAGAACAAGCATCAGAACACCTACAAGAGCTACACCTTTTTCTTTGGTATATGGGGCTGAAGCAGTCTTACCTATTGAAGTAGAAATTCCTTCTTTGAGAGTTTCTTTACAAGGTCATGTCACTAATGAAGATTACAAAATATCTAGATTGCAAGAACTCAAATTGCTAGATGAACATCGACAAGTGGCGTTCGATTATATGAGATCTTATCAGAAAAGAATGTCTAGAGGTTATAACAAGAAATTTTGACACAGAGAATTTCAGGTTGGTGACCTTGTTTTAAGAGAGAATCCTAAAAATCAATAGTTTCAAGAACAAAAGGGGAAGTTTTAAGCCAACTGGCTGGGTCCCTACATCGTTACTGCAACCTTTGGCTCTGGCGCTTGTCAACTCTCAACATCAAGAGGAGAACAAATCCATGAACTGATCAACATCATCCACTTGAAGAAATTTTACACCTAACATTCTCTGCTCCAACAATCTATACAACTAAAAATTCCTGAAGAAATCCTAAAAATCAGAAAAAGTCTCGAAGAAATCCTAAAAATAAAAAAAAAACCTGAAAAGAAAAACAAGAGAAAAGAGAAAAGAAGCAAAAAAATCAAAATATGAAAGAAAAATGCCTTGGTGAAAACCTGGTAAATAGGCACATTGGTAGTAAAAAAGAAATAATCTTTGCCAAGTAGGTGAAAACATCTATCAACGTAACTTTGGCATTTTCTAATTTATTTACCTCTTTTCCACATCTTTTCTTTAGCTTGTATATATCCTTTAGTTGCTTTCGTGACACCTTGGTTCTTCCTGGAACCCTCATGGCTTGAAACTGATCAATGTCCTAGTCTTAGGGTAATCAAATGATCAATTTAAATGTCCTAAGTAGTTTAACCAAGTTATCTTTCTGTCGGTAGTACCAGGTCATTCAATCTGAGTCAGTAACCTATCTCCTACCCACTACAGAGTTTTACCATTGAGTAAACACATAAAGCAAGAACATTGAAAACAATCATTGAAAACTGTTTGAGTTATGATTGAATTTTTCTTTGAATGCTGTCTTTTAAAGTGGTTTTCAATTATTATTCCCTCTGAGTAACTCGAGGAAGTTTATCTTGACTAAGAGGAGCAAGGATTGGGGGCATGCCATTTTTATTTGTTTTCTACTTGTAGAAGTGAATTTGATGATCTGGAATTATCTCATAAGTTGGGTGTCTGTGATTAGTGCCTTCACATTAAGGTGAAATCACCACACATACCTCAACTCCACTTATTTATATGCTATAGGGAAGATGGAATCACTTCTTTGTCTATTTTGAGGAAATTTCTTTAATGTGCAATCTAGATACATGCTTAATCTTTCCTAGGATATGAATGATACAAGGATCATTGGGGACAAGATAATTAATATTGCATATAACAAGGAAGGAACTCTTCTTTCTCTGGTGTGTTTGCATGCAAACAACATTCAGGTCATCCTAGCTCTTTATGCCTTGATGCTTATGTTCGCTTGCTATATTCAAAAGGACGTGGCATTCAAGTCATCCCGACTCTTCGTGCTTTGATGCTTATATTTATTCCTACATTTCTGCTCAGTAATGATAAAAAAAAATTCCAAATACAGTGACTATGTTTTAGATTGCATTGATTCTTAATTTTTATACATTGCAATTGATTTCAGCATAATGCAATCTCTCTCTTTGTTCTTTGCATGAGAGCTTGACTTTGAAACAATCATCATTTCTTTGCCAAGTGGTCAACTGATTCATCATTATTGAGATGATTGAGTTATTGAGCTCATTTGCATTCATACTATTGCATGAAAAATGAAAAAATATATATTTACACATTAGCTCATCATTTTTATCATTTATTGCATATGAAAAAGAAACAAAAACATGCATATTCCTCTGCATTACATACATACTAAAAAGAAATAGAAAATCATGTAGAAAAATTCATATAGAAGGACATCTCACAAAACATCTCATATAAATCACCACAAGAACAATAAGATTGAATCATGTGTCATATCTATATCTCATAAAAATATCAATGTCAAAGGGATACAAATGATATCAACTAACATAAATAATGTCTATTGAGGCAAGAATCGTAGAAACTACAAAAATGGGGTATCCAAAATAACACAGAGCCTATAAAAATCTAGCTCTGGCCCTCTCCCTCATCGCTTGGTGGAGAAGGAGGTGCCTGCTAAACATTTCGACTATCGAGGTGCCTGTGCTCCCTCTGATTCGGCCATGTACTTTGATCAAGGGGCCACCTATCTATTTGCCGAAATTATTGCACTGTATGTTACCACATAATAAGCTACTCGGCTAGACTGATGTAGAACCTCACGTCGGGAAGTAGCTAATTCTCCTGATAAGCTCTACACCTCCTGATCATGCTCTACAACCTGGGTCTGCATGACTGCCAGCTATGTTTGGAGATTCCTCACTCCCCCTCTCAGTGTGCGGATCATATCCACTGGTGTTTATCCCCAAGGTATTCTCCTCCTCTTGTCCCTTTGTTGGATAATCTCTCTCCCATCTCCCCCTCACCACCAATACCACTTCTAACCTCTACACCCCAACCTCCACCTCCCTCACCTCTGACTACACCCAATGAACCACCCTCTCCTCTCCTCCATTGCTGACTTGCTACTAGTGCCCTACTGCTACTCACACTAGGATCACCTCCTACCCGCCTAGGTGGATCTACTCTCTCTCCCTATGCCTGAGTTGGTATGTCATCTCCACCCTCATCAATCCGAGGTTCTCGCTCTACTAGATCTATAAATCGTGGGAATGGATGTCTCAATGACTCATCCCTATAGTCTAGGATCACTCCCGCATCAATATCCTCTAAATAGTCCCAACGCTATGGCTGGAGGGATATCAACTCCTGTGCTACAAGGGTGTAAGATAACTTCAGCCACCATCCGTTCCTCTCCTCATCCCTAAACTGGGCATAAGCATTAAAATCCTGTGAAATGGTCTGAACTTGTCCATACTACCTCATAACCCAACTAACAAAAAAATACTCAATAATCGTTTGAGATCTCCTAATGAGTCGACATGTCATAAAATCAATCTCCGCTCTTGCCTCCAGTCATCTCATTCCTCTAAACCCCTATAAGGCCTCCAAACAACTGTAATTAGGTCATCCAATTGGTGCCTCTAGAAACCTATCTTCCCCAAGTGGGGCTGCATCAAATAACTTGAGTATCGATACATGATAGGCTGATGTGGCTCTCTCAAATCATTGACAACTGGCCTACAACCTAGGATAGGCTCCCATGCCCATATTTGTAGTACAAGAAATCCCACATCTATGCTCTTCACATCTCGGTATGCAATCTCATGCATCTCATTTGTGCTAACAAGAAATATCCCCAACCTAATCTCCTTGACTGAGTAACTAACATCTCCATTATCCTTCCCGAGCCACAAAAGAATCCCTTCTGTCCTTTGTTTGGCATAACAAGGCATCCTATAAGTCGCACAAGCACACAAGCGACAAGAAATCTCCCTCCATATCTGCTCATCATGTCATCCCATGAAATGGATCACACTATAAGACTGTCATCTTGGAATAGTCTGTGTAATGTTGTAATCACCACTTGAGGAGAAGAATCATAGTCCACTCTTCCGCCTAAAAAAGGAATCCTTAGAATCATATATACATCATCAGGAGTAATCATCATCTCTCCGACCGACAGGTGAAAAGTGTTATGCCTTGAATGAAATCTCTCGACTAATGCACTAGGCAATCCATGATTCACATGAATATCTAGCATTTGTAATAAGTATCCAAAACCACATGCATCAATATGAGCCCTCTGAGCATTTGAGAGTTTCCAAACTAGTCTCATCGTGGGCGGATAGGTACATCAAAACTATATGTCTAGCAAGCTAACCTACAAAATTGAATGACAACTCATCAGTATACAATACAAATTGGGTTAGAAAGATGTCAAAAGTACTCATGAATCCAACTAATCAATCACAAAATATAAATTTCAAATTTTGATGCTAAAAACTGCTCACTATTTAATAATGAGTAAACACAAAGGGGCAGCTACTCGTACGAGTAAATATTTTTGGTAGTACGAGTAAACTATATGATACAAGTCACTGAACAATGTAGAAAAACTAAACATACCCTCATAACATGTCTCGTATGAGTTGAGGGTGCCCACAAAATGACAAAACAAATGACT
This sequence comes from Cryptomeria japonica, assembly GCF_030272615.1. NCBI lineage: Eukaryota > Viridiplantae > Streptophyta > Pinopsida > Cupressales > Cupressaceae > Cryptomeria > Cryptomeria japonica. The sequence continues at coordinate 290,912,243 of NC_081406.1, read as the reverse complement.
TCCTATGAGTAAACATTGTTTAACAGATACTTGTACAACAAACCTTAGTTCGCCATACGATGAAATGATCGAAAATGAGATAAACAAAATTTTAAACAAGAAATTCATGCAAAAATTTATTAATTTGGAAATTTAAGAAGCTACAGACTAATCACTTACCGTAGGGGGATAGTTCCTAGGTTGATTATGTCGTCTTTGCAGCTCGAATCAGTGGGTATGCTCAGGTATTGCCAGTTTGCTCCAAAGAAGGTTTTTGAACTTTTGAACTTTGAGAAGTGAAAATGAAATGAAAATGACCCTTTCAACCCCTTATATAGAAAGCCATAATTTTTAAACTTGCTCCGATGGATGTAAAAATTATACCCTTAACTAAATCGACCACCTTGAGTCCATTTTTAGGATTGAAATCGCAATCTGAGAGCATTTTTCTAGTCAATATCTCACAACATTGAACACTTGGTACTTTCATCTTCAGATCACTTTTTCTCATCATTTTTTTCTCAAATCACCTCTAATTTCAACTTAATTCTCCAAAAAATCTTCGTGCTTAGATTCTCATCACTAAATCTTTTTATCATTTTAAATTGCCTAAAATCACTGTGACCTCACCATCTTTCAATTTCACTCTCGAGGGGGCATGATCATTACATCATTATTATCAATTATTGCATCATAAAAAGTCAAGGTTTTTTTTTCAAACCTTCATCGAAAGTCAAGTAGAAAATCTTTTTAATCAAATATTAATCAAACAAAACCTCATTGTTCTTCAAAATTGAATCAATCTCTAGGGGCATATCAGTTTCATCGCATCAAATCAGGCTGATATTATCTTCGTTTGAATCACGCTTAATTGAAGTCAACTTGTTCAGTTTCATCACATCAAATCAAGCTGGACATTCTGTGTCGCTAATCAGATCTTGTTCAATCAAGTTTGGAATCAGTTTCATCTCTTTACTCAATCTAGTTCAATCACATTCTAGATCGATACTCATTTCTTGATCCATCAAGTTCAAGATCAGTATCTTACTCTTTATTGGTCCTAGTTCAATCAAGTTTAGGATCGGTGTTGCTTTAACCAATTTGTTCAGTTTCATTTCTTCAAATCAAGATGAACATCTCACTCTTCGTTAGTTTGTGATCCATCAAGTTCAGAACTGATAATCTGTTTGACATTAAATTTTCTTAGAATCAATGCACTGCTCGCACATCAATTCAAAGAGGGGCAAATATAATACCCTAAAAATGGTCACCTAAACCATGGGCCCCTAATCTTGACTACACCACCAAGGTCCTAAACAAAGGAAATTAAATCAATCATGAGCACCTAATTAATTAATTCTCTAGTCATCAATGTCACATGGCAAATAAATCATTCTATATTAATTGTAAATTGGAAAATTGGATCCTAATGACTCCTCACCTAGGAGAAAGAAAGGAAGCCACTAGGATTATTTTCACTTGGGAGGAACTTTACATTCAAAAGAGGGGTTGAATCCACTAGATCCAAATCCAAGAGAGACAAGGAACTGAATACTAAGTAGATTTCAAGTGGTTGAAGTATGGTTTATCCTCTTTTGTAAATGAGAAAGTTGACTTTTTGACTATGTGGAAAAGAGAGGAAATGAGTGAAATGAGGTGCTACCAATTTGGGATCGCACTGTAACTTTGGATCTGAGCTAATTAAACTAATGCAGATCTACCTTGTGAACTTGAAGAAAAGTCATAGAGACCGTGGTGGGAATGTACATGGTCTGCCACAAAATTTGTGAAATGAAAAGGGTTCTTCCGTCTCTACAAATGAAGCCCAAACCTGCAATTATAGTTGCGTACCTAAAACCTACAAATAGAAAAGAGAAGAAAGGGGGGTTCTAGATAGGGGTTTGCCTTAGTCAAACCCTGGTTGAGGAATCAACCTAGAAAGAAAGTAATTGCAAATGCTTGAATGTAAACAATGGAGATGTATACCTTGTAGATCTGCAACTTGTTGACGATGATTGCTTTTCTTCTTGAATGTAATCACAAATATTGTATGAAATGACATGTAATATGAAAAAACCCTAACACACACACATACTTGCAAATGAATGTTGTAATGCTACTCCAATGGGTGAATGAATAAGACTTGAATGCTTGAATGCTTGATAATGACCTCAAAATCTTGTATCTTCTCCTTATGCTATCTATCCATTTATCATTCGTCATCCCCCTTGAATGAGGGTATTGAATTCCCTTTTGTACATGCCTCAAGGATTAATTTTCAACCACCAAAGGATGACAAAGAGGAATAACAAACCTCGAAGACAAGAAATGCATAGGAGATCGGGCAACCCGCAAATATGACCACCCTAGGAGATTGGGATAGGGGTGCCACCCCCTTGTCCTAGGGGGACAGGTGTGCCACACCCTTTTCTTAGGGAGGACAAGGGTGCCACACCCCTATCCAGCCCTATTTTGGGCTCTAGATAGGGTTTAGAGCAGACACACGACATGAAGGAGAAAGAGGGAAGGGATGGAAATGCAGAGATAGGTCTCGATTAAGGAAGGAGATGCCTTCACCAAGATGAGGACCCAAAATATGAATAAAATTGCAGGGGTCACACTTTTATGACACTATAGTTAGCCCCCACTTTAGTGGGAGTATGGATTATGCCACTATTGCTGGTAAAGTACAAGAAAATAGAGAGACAAAGATGAGAGACGCAGAGCAATGCCACAAGGAGTATAAGACACCACTAATATTGAGGAGCAAAAAATCCCCCAACCTTAGGGTCTCAAATCACACCAACATAAGCAAGAGCACACACAAAAAAAAGGCACAAGACACACAAACACAAAGACAAAGCACAAAAAGACACACGACAAGAACAAGACACAAGATGAAAAACTAACTAGCCGAAGAGATCTCGAGCTCAAATGTCTCAACAACTAATCAGGATAGAAAGACCAATGCCATCACATAAACATGAGCAATCAAATAAAAGAGAAAAGATGACATCATCCATAAATTATCAATAGTAAAACTATGAGTTCATGAGAGGAAGAAGAGAGAGAACATGAATACACACTTTGGTGATCCATGAGAAGAAAGGCGAAGAAGAAAGAAACCATGGAAAATCTCACCCCTAGAGCTTGCCTAGGTGATCCATGTAAAGAGAGAGAGTGAGAACACCATTAGTTCCACTCAACCTCATGTGCGTGTGTGAAAGTGAGGTTCGAAGCACCTCATAGGAGTCTATGCCTATGTATGCTACAACCTATATAGAATGTATAGTACAAGTGTCAAGAAAGGTGTGATATGTCAATCTAAGAGACCATGTTCTAGTTCTGAGAATAATCACCCCAAATAAAAGTCAAGTGGCGTCAAATTTCTCTAAGAGACCATGCTCTGGTTTCAAGAATGACAAATTATACAAGAGAAAAGTGATGACATCTTGCTCCAAGAGGTTTCCATGTGGTTCCAAGAATGTCTCACTGTACAAGACAATAAAAAGTGAAGACATCTTGCTCTAAGAGACTGTGCTCTGGTTCTGAGAATGACCCACTGTACAAAAAGTGATGATATCTTGCTCTAAGAGGTTTCCCTCTGGTTCCAATAATGTCCCACTATTTAGTGCCTAAGAGAAGTATGGTACAAAGGAGCAGTGTGGGTGCCCCCCCCTTAAGATGTCGACATAGGTTGATGTTGATATCTTAAGGAAAGCATAACAATGATACCTACCTTCATCACAAAGAAGATAACCGCTATGCAATGATGTCATAAATCCAAGAAAGAGAGGGGATACTCTTCAAGATAGGATAAGATAGTTGAAATGAGATATCTTGCTGCAAGTGTAAAGGTGATCCTTGGAGGAGAAAAGATCTTTGTTCAAAAGACATCTACCCCCAAGAGGAGTTATCTTAGACAAATATGACATCTTCTAGAACAAGAAAAGGAAAGAAAAATAATGCAATCCTTTCCCTTATTTTTCTAGGTGAAAGAGATTCTTGATGAGGGATGACTCACGTTTAGCCCCCAGAGGGATGGTTGGATTTATCATAGATGTACATTACCAAGTGTAAAAAGAGGTCGTAGTCAAGGATGAACACTTCTTGTATAAGAGAGAATCCTTAAGCCAATAACCAACAATTATACACAAGGAATGACATCAAGTGATAGAACTCACACCATCCACTTAATAGGGAAAACTGGATCCCCAGAGAAGGAGAGAGAGAGAGAAGGATCTTTTCCCCCCAAGCTAAGGGACAATGAGAAGAGATTACACAATCTACTAGAGAGAGATTAAACATAAGAAAATGTGCAATGAACTTACATGAATGCATGCAAGAAAAGACATTAGTAAATGTAAAATACATGTCTCAAGAAGTGGTAATCTTCGAAAGGAATAGAGAGAAAAATCATCATATAGTCCTCAAGGGGGATTAGTCATAAAAGCATAACATTATAAATAAAATGATAATCACATATGGACAATACAACCCCTAAAGAAAATAATGATGCAAGGGAAAGGAACAAAAATCCTTGCTCCCCAAGTGAGGAGAACAAGGAGAAATATTACACATTTTCTGCTGGTGATTAGTTTCAAGTGATATGTCATCCTAGTGGAACAAATCCTTTCAAGGAAGGGATATATACTTCTCAAGAGATCATTCCTTGCTAAGGGGAATATCATACTTACAAATAATCAAAACCATAGAAGAGGTAAGATTTCCAAGAGAATGAAGGAATAAGAAGAAGTGCAATACTCATTAAAGATTCCCCTCTCCAAGAAAAGAGGAAAACCAAAGAGCAATTATATGCTCACATAAGAATAACCCTATACAAGAAAAGAGATCTAATAAAGAATAATGCACAAAGATAGAGATAAATTTATAGAAAGAAGAAGAAAAATGGCCTTCATGTTGCTGCCCCAAAGTATGTTAAAGTGAAACAATACCACCACTAATGATAAAGAGCTCCCGTTAAATAGGATAATTATGTCATAGGGTGAAGAGAAACATGAAGGGAAAAGAAGTGCTAAGGCATGGTGTTTTTACCAAGAAATACAACTAGATCCTCTGTGAGACAAATGTGTGCAAGATCATATTGAAGTTGAACAAATTTCTTAAATGCATAAAATTTTCCAATAGAATTTGAATATAAATCATGAAAAATGAAATATTCAATACCTTTCACTTGCTTAAGATTTTTGTTTTTATTTTGAGGAGGAAAGGAAATGTTCTTGTCATATTTCAACCTCCAATAGATTCTGGTAGCTAATCTGTTAGGATGGTAAATATCATCTTCCCATGAAGAAGAGGGTTTGTTAGGAGAGCAAGTTTCATTATCCACAATTCTAATTTTGCCACTTTCTATGCCATCTTGAATAGATTTTTTAAAATCAAAAAAATCATCAGCATTATGGTCATGGGTTTGATGAAATGAACAAAAAGGACGCGTTGAAGAAGAAGCATTCTTGTGGGCTCTCTTGATTTGTTGTTTTTGAAGGTAATCCTTAAAATTTTGAAGTCTAACAAATTTGTCCATAGAAAGAGGGGTACCACTTCCTAGGCGTCTTGTAGTAGTTTGTGTAGGAGGATTTATAGGGACATAGATTCCATGCTCAAATTTACCAATTCCCCATCCTTTAAAACCTTGTTTTGTAATTATATGAAAGCTGTGACTATAAGAATTTTACAATTGACTAGATGGAGGAACATGATCATGAATTTCTTTTAAATCTAATGTGTAAGGAGGTAGAAAAATATTTGTAGATGAAGGAGGAGTATCATGTGAAATGAGAATCTCTTTGCCTTTATCAAGCTTATCCTTGTTGGAAGATTGGGGAAGAACATCTCCATCATCTAAAAGCTCATTTTTAGTGATTTAATTGTGAGGAGAAAAGTCATGAGCAAAATGCATGACATCATCCTCCCTACATAGACTTTGATGTTGAAGATAGGTCCTAAGAGAATAAGGAGGATCTAAAGATGTAAGAATATTGATGTTGTCATATTTCCCCTCTTGCTCAAGGGTGTGTATAGAAGAAGAAGATGGATCCATATTACTTTCCAATGGTTTCTCTCTTGTAGAAATATCATTGGGTAAAGTATTAGATCTCATTTCTTTCACACAAGATACCCTAGGTGAGGTGCAAAGATTAGGATCTCTAGGTTTAGGATCTACAAAAGCTTTAAGATGATTAACATAGGAAATACATTTTATTAACAACATCACCATAATGCAACATAGATGATACATGAAAGCTTTGAGATTTAATTGAAAAGAAACTAATTTGGAAATCCTAACAACACAATATGACCAAGTGCTATGAAGAAAGAGAAGCAAAAAGAAATGAAATAAACTCTTATCTCACACATGATAAATATATGCAAAAATTAATGTAATCACATGTGAAAGAGCAAGTAAATCCAATTTATTAATTGCCATTAAAAGTCTCTTAGTTGAAATTTGAACTTTTTGAAAAAACAGATCTAAGATTAGGACCTTCTATGAAATTTAATTTTAAGATTTGAATTTAATGAAATTTGAATTTGTGTTTGACCTTAGAGAGTGTTAAAATTGATAAAGTACATTGATTTTGTGGATTTGAGTAGAAAAATATAATGAATTCCGTCTCTTGAAATTTTGGGAAAAAAGCCGAGGACCGTGGCGGGAATGCACACTGTCCAACCAACTTTTTTTGAAATTTTTAGGGATGATAGAGATTATGATTTTAATGCGGAATCCCAAAAAATAGCCGGTTTGGAGATTTCTAGATCGGTCAAAATTGTAGTCAAAGGTTGAAATTGAATATATCTTAAAAATTAGGGTTTTATGATTTAACCATGAAATTTTCAAAATAAAGTGACATATTTGAATTGCAATTTTGAAATAGAAATCAGATCTGAAACAAGTAATTAAAGTTTTGCACTTAACAAGCTTAATTGTCTCAAAATGAAAAAAATAGGGTTTTTATGCAATTAACCTCTAAAATTTGCAAATAGATCAAACTTGAAAATGAAAATTTAAAATTCAAATTGCAATTAATAAAATCTAAGAATGAGAAATCAGAATTAATGTTTAAGACATTGGGTTCACCAAAATGTAAAGTGCAAAATTGGATCCTAGTGACTCCCAACCTAGGAGAGAGAAAGGAAGCCACTAGGATGATTTTCACTTGGGAGGAACTTTACATTCAAAAGAGGGGTTGAATCTACTAGATCCAAATCCAAGAGAGACAAGGATCTGAATATTAAGTGGATTGCAAGTGGTTGAAGTATGATTTACCCTCTTTTGTAAATGAGAAACTTGATTTGTTGACTATATGGAAAAGAGAGAGAGGAAATGAGTGAAATGAGGTGCTACCAATTTGGGATCACGTTGTAACTTTAGATCTGAGCTAATTAAACTGATGCGGATCTACCCTGCGAATTCAGAGAAAAGTCATTGGGACCATGGCAGGAATGTACATGATCCACCACAGAATCCATGAAATGAAAAGGGTTCTTCCATCTCTTAAAATGAAGCTTAAACCTGCAATTATAGCTGCATACCTGCAACCTACACACAAAAAAGAGAAGAAAGGGGGGTTGTGGATAGGGGTTTGCCTCAGTCAAACCCCGATTGAGGAATCAACCTAGAAAGAAAGTAATTGCAAATGCTTGAATGTAAACAATGGAGATGTATACCTTGTATATCTGCAACTTGTTGATGATGATCACTTTGCTTCTTGAATGTAATCATAAATGTTAAATGAAATGGCATGTAATATAACAAATCCGTAACACACACACATTCTTGCAAATGAATGTTTTAATGTTTCTCCAATGGGTGAATGAAGAAGACTTTAATGCTTGATAATGACCTTGAAATCTCGTATCTTCTCCTTAATACTCTCTATCCATCTATCATTTGTCATCCCCCTTGAATGAGGGTATTGAATTCCCTTTTATACATGCCTCAAGGATTAATTTTCAACCATTGAAGGCCGACAAAGAGGAATAACAAACCTCAAAGACAAGAAATGCATAGGAGATTGAGTAACCTGCAAATAGGACCACCCTAGGAGATGGGGACATGGGCGCCATGCCATTGTCCTAGGGAGATAGGGGTGCCACGCCCTTGTCCTAGGGGGGACAAGGGCATCATGCCCCTGTCCTGCCTTATTTTGGGCCCCAGACAGGGTTCCGAGAAAATACAGGACATGAATGAGAAAGAGGGAAGGTATGAAAATGCAAAGATAGGTCTCAGTTAAGGAAGGAGATGTCGTCGCCAAGGTGAGGACCCAAAATGTGGTTAAAATTGCAGGGGTCACAATTTCATGACACTACATTAATTAAATATTTATTTAATTAATTAATCATTCCAAGTAAATCATTTTGATCAATTATTCTATTTACTTAATTAAATATCCTAGCATATTTAATTAATAAATCTATTTGGCATTAAATGATTCAAAAGGAATTAATTTGCAAAAAGAAATTAATTTGAAAAAAGAATTAAATTTGGAAAAAGGAGTCAAATTGAGATAAATTGAACAATCTCAAAAAAGAAATTAAATCAATTAAATCAATTAAATATCAAAATTGAATAAAAATATGGAATAAATCAGTTTTTCTGATTTTATCTTATATTTAGTTCAATTTCCTTTAAAGCTAAGAAAAGAAGCCAATCACATCAATTCACCTGGACTGTACTTCCTCTTAGAGAATCTCTACCGATCATCATTAATTGATCTTGACCATTGGTCTTTCTCTAGATTTTCTACAAATTCAAGCTCTCATCTCTCAAGAAAAAAAAACCTGGAGATTTATTGTTATTATGCTATTTTTGCTCTAGGTCTATTGAGATTTTTGTGCAGTGATAATATTGCATACTTATTAAATCATCTAGCTTAAATATTCATTCATAACTTAATCATGCTAGCTTAATCTTGCATCCATTTAGCTTAATTTCATGCTCATATAGATTAAATCCTTCGTTTAGGCATCATCTAGTCACTGGTATTGTATAAAGAAATCCGAGAGGAAAACTAAACTCACATCTACTAGAAGGCAATAGATCACTTTGTAATGGTTTCATTATTCATTGATTATTGATTTACTAACCATGCATCTAATGACTTAATTGAAGTGATGTGTATTCAGATACAGATACAGGTCCACTTTTCACACAAACAATTAGTTTATCAATTTCTTGTTTGTTTCACTTGTGGTTTGTCATAAATCATTAAAATTAGAACATATTTTCAAGTTCTACATATGTTTGAATCATCTTATTATCTCATGCTCCAAATAAGGTTGAGGATCACTGAAGAATTCACCACTCTTGAGTGTTCTCCCTGCTATTGAGCTTTTATATGAGGTAGTCTACTTTGCTTTTAGCATAATTCATGAGTGTGGTGCAGAGATCACAAATTTTCTAAGGGATTACCCTCCTGGGTCTTGTAGAACCCAAAGTGTAGAGGGATTAGCAGGATCCTTGTCAGTTGGTCCAAGTTCTCGAGGATTTTAATAGCTAGAGTTGGCTTCTCCATGAGTATTTGAAGAATCAAATTGGTTTCTACCTCTCATAGTGTAAGCCCATTTGGGAACCAACAAAATGGTAACTCTGCTAGGGACTAATGCATAATTTGATAGTTTTGATACTTAATATAAGTACAGATCCAATAGCCAACAAGATGAGAGGGGGGGGGGGTGAATCATACAAACTTAATCATCCATAAAAACATCAGATTCAACCTCAGTAACATATATATCAGTCATATAACCAAAAATTGTCAAACATGCAAACTCAAAAGTATGTGAACAATATAAACCTCATAACACCAGATTTAATGTGGAAACCCAAATAGGGAAAAACCACTGTGAGATTTTGGACCCAATAAGAAATATACTCTTCTAGAGTATGCTCGGTTAAAAGAAAATCCTGTTAAAGATTACAAACACATTGCTAGATGTGACTCGGTTAAGGGGTTTCCCTCAGATCTGTTAGGATCTTCACTTTGTTAGAAGTGACCTTGTCAAAGGATTTCAAACACTTAATCAGAATGTCACCTTGCTAGAGGATTTACATATAAGACTTTTAAGTCCACTCGATTAAGAGATTTTCTGTCACTTTCACAAAATAATAGTAATAAAAATCTATCTGCAACTTCACATCTAAAATGTTAAAGCAGATTCCTATTTGTTCAATACAATCTAGACATAGAACTAATCTTGTCTATCTACTGGGCATCAATACTCTATTATTGTAATAGGTCTTCAAGCTTTTGTGCTCGGTAATCACTATGTCACATCCTTGTGCATACACTTACCCGCATCCATTGTTTATCAACAGTTTCCTATTTATAAACAATCTTCTAACCGCTTAATCTTCTTGATCACATTTCCCATGATCAATCATAGCCATCAGATCTTCAATCTTGTCCAGGTTCAATGTATCTTTCGATCTGAAAATGTTTTACCCTGCCTTGGAACTTGCATATTCACCTTCGAACTTGTGTTAGGGTAATGCGGTTCAATCTGAGCTATAGATCTTCTTGCCGACTTTCCATTGCCTTAGATTCATTAACAAACCTCTTCCACGGCTTACCAATCATTGATCCACTCCAGCTCATCAGCTTCTTTCATTAAATATCACATGTAAACATTTAATGGATTCTGTTATAGCTTGGTTGTAACTCGGTAAATACTAAACTTCACTCGGTAGACATTCTACCTTCATTAGCCGATAGCGATAACCTTAGGGTTTATTGACTAGGTTCCTTAGGGCTTACTGACTAGGTTCTTTGCTTGATAACATAGTATAGTATTAACCTTTACATTTTACAACATATGTATGATGTTAAAACAATCTAAAACATCATGATCTCATCATTGTCTGACTCAGTAGTAGTTACCCATTGAGTAACTTATCCCCTTATTCATCATATTCTTTCCTGTGTCTTTTACGGACTTCTTTATAATCTTCATATCATACTTCTCAAGATATGGCAACATCATACTAAATTAGAAAATCAATTTCTTGACATCAATGACAAAATAATAATATCAAGATAGTAAAACATCTTTAATCAGTTATGTCCATAATCATCAACAACCTTCTCAATATCCTTATTGAAATGTCAACAATCTTTCATTGTCTGTTATAATGTAATATTGCCAACAATCTCCCCCTTTGGCATTGATGGAAAAACCAATTGATTTGACCTTTAAAAGATTCAAATTGTTGTGATTCTGAAATGCTGAAATGCTCTCCCCCATACATTAGACTTCTCTTCTATTATCAGTCTTTATTTCAATCTGTAGTCTTTTCTCAATTCTTCCATATATTCTCTCAGTCTCCTCCCCCTTAGTAGGTCTTCTCCCTCTTGGTAGGTCTTCTCCCCCTTGGTAGGTCTTCTCCCCCTTTGACAACAAAGCCAAAAAGAAAAGAACTAAAACATAATTTGTTTTTGTAAGAAGTTATTTCCTGCTGTTGTGTATCAACTGAGTCTTGGTCAGAGCATTTGTCTTCAATTCTTGTTCCCTGTAACATTCTCTGTATTATTCTAGTATTAGTTCTAGTACACTTTTAGAAAACATTCTAAAGTGTATCACTCCAGCATCAACTCCCCGAAAGATATTCAATAGAGACATCGAATTGATGCTTTCACCGAACTTGGTCAGTGAGTAGAAGATAGGGGTAGGACCCCTAACTTACTTCTGAGATATTAAAAAGTGTCCTTTGGTAGTGTCTTGGTGAAGATATCTACTATTTGCTCCTTTGTGCTAACATATTCCAACACCACTTTCTTCTCTTGAGCTTCTTCTCTAAGATAATGATATTTGATAGATATGTGCTTTGTCTTAGAGTGCATAACAGGATTTTTTTGAAATATTAATGGCACTAGTATTGTCACAAAATATAGTTACTGGCTCAGTAACTTTCTCATTTACACCTTCCAACAGTTGTTTGATCCATGCAATGTTGGTACAATTTAATGCTGCAGAAACGTATTCAACTTTGGCTGTTGACTGAGAAACACATCCTTGTTTCTTGCTAAGCCAACTCACTAGTCTTTCTCCTAAAAATAAACCTTCTCCACTTGTGCTTTTCCTGTCATCAATGTTGCCTGCCCAATCAGCATCAGTATAAACTTTTAAATCAAAATCATTTCCTTTCTGATATACTAAGCCATAATCTTCAGTGCCTTTCAAGTATCTGAAAATTGTTTTGATTGCCGTCATGTGTGTTTCCTTAGGATCTACAGAGAATCTTGCAACAATACCTACTTCATGTGCTATATCTGGCCTGCTATGAACAACATATTGTAGTTTTCCAATCATAGATCGGTAAAGTGTCTCATCAACAGATGCAGATTCATCATTATTTGATAGTTTATAGTTGGTAGTCATAGGAGTACTTATTGGTTTTGAATCCTCCATTCCAAATGTCTTCAAGATTTCCTTTATGTACTTGGATTGGGTAATGAAAATCTCATTTTTCATTTGCAGTATCTGTAAGCCTATAAAATATTTTATCTCACCGATTAATGACATCTCAAATTCTTTGCTCATTTCATTTCCAAACTTCTTGCATAAAGAGTCATTTCCACAAAATATAATATCATCAACAAATATGGCTAAGATCAATATTCCATTTTCATCATTCTTCATATACATGTTGCTATTCTCACTTGTCCTTATAAAACCAACCTTAATCAAATAAGAGTGTAATCTCTCATACCATGCTCTAGGTGCTTGTTTCAGACCATATAAAGCCTTGTTCAATTTACATACCTGATCTTTATTATTGTCTTCAACAAATCCTTCAGGTTGTTCAATGAAAAATTCTTCTTCTAATATTCCATTTAGAAATGTAGATTTGACATCCATTTGATATACCTTGAAGTTCTTGAAAGCAACATATGCCAACAATGTTCTTACTCCTTCAAGTCTAGCAACAGGTGCAAAAGTCTCACCATAATCAATTCCTTCTTCTTGGGCATAACCTTTGCAAACTAGTCTTGCTTTATTCCGAATGACCTCACCTTTTTCATTTAGCTTGTTTCTGAAGATCCACTTTGTACCAATTACATTTTTGTCCTTTGGTCTTGGGACCAATGTCCATGTGTCATTCTTCTTGATTTGATCAATCTCTTTTGTCATAGCATTTATCCAATCTTCACTATTAAATGCCTCTTTCACTATTCTTGATTCAAATTCAGATATCAAACACATGTTTTGTCTCAGTTTGTTCCTTGTCATCACTGGATCATCCTTATCTCCTATAATATGACTTGGTGCATGATTTCTTCTGACATACTTGGCTAATACAGGCTCGGTAGGCTTTGTATGATCTTCTTCATACTCGGTAACTGGATATTTTCTTCATTTTCTTCAACAGTTATCTCAGTAGGACTTCTTAGTTGCACATAGACAAATCCATCATAGTCTTCTGGTTCTTTGGAATTTCCTTCATCATTTCTTTCTGCAAATTCATCAATTCTTACATTTGTACTTTCTACTATTTTGTTAGATGATTTGATCAGACATTTAAATGCTTTGCTTCTAGAAGAATATCCTAGAAATGTTCCTTCTTCACTTTTCTGATCAAACTTGCCATTTCTATCATCTTTATGAACATAGCATTTACTTCCAAAGATCTTAAAATGACTTACATTAGGTTTCTTGCCATACCAGATTTCATAAGGTGTCTTCAATTGAACTCGGTTCAAGGTGTAAACAGCTGTGCTTATTGCTTCTCTCCAAAATGTTTGTGGAACTTTCTTCTCAATCATTAGTGTTCTAGCACAATCCACAATAGGTCTGTTTCTTCTTTTAGCTATTTCATTCTATTGTGGAGTTCTCGGTGTAGAGACTTGTCTTTTTATACCATGATCATTGCAAAATAGGTTGAACTCATCAGATGTGAACTCTCCTCCTCTATCTGATCTAAGACATTTTAGTTGTCTTCCTATTTCATTTTCAACTCTAGCCTTGTACCATTTAAACATTTGAAAAGATTCTGATTTTTCTTTTAAAAACATTACTGACATCATCCTTGAATAGTCATCCACAAATAATATGAAATACTTATCACCATAATAACTTTGAACTTTCATAGGACCATAAAGATCAGTGTGCACAAGATCTAAAATTCCCTTAGAAGTGTAGGACTTACTTGTAAAGCTTGATCTTGTCATCTTACCCATCTGGCATCCTCGACACATAGCATTCTTAGGTTTTTCAAGACTCGGTAGACCTCTTACTTGGCATTTCTTACTTATTTTGATCAGATTATTAAAATTAACATGACAAAACCTTTTATGCCATAACCAGGTATCATCAATCTTTGCATGCAAACACGTATTATGAGTTGAGTCAAGGTGAAATGTATTACCTTTTGTTTGTGTCTCGACAACAGCTAACTTTCCATTCTTGTCATGAACTTTGACAATTCCTTTCTGAAATTCTATTCAGTAACTTGTGTTGTTTAGCTGTGCTACACTCAACAAATTGTATTTCAAACCTTCAACCCAATAAACATCATTGCATCTTGCATTATCAAGAAGTGTTATGGATCCTTTACCTCTTACCAGACATGGTGCATCATTACCAAATCTAACATAGCCTCTGTCATAATCTTCTAACATAACAAACTTGTGTTTATCTCTGGTCATATGATGTGAGCATCCACTATCTATAATCCAAGAATCATTAGTGTTTATGTGAGATATTAGGGCTTTCTTCTCATACATTTCTTCATCTGATCCATCCTTGATAGCCACATAAACAACTTCCTCTTTATCAGTCTCATCTAATTTATCATCGTTAGATTCCTCATCAGCAATTAAGCATGTCTTTCTATCTCTTCTTCTGAAGTCTCAGTGTCCTCTGTAATGGTTATCTTTCTGTCTGTCATCTCGGTAATCTCTCTTTTCAGTAAAATCTTTTTCAGGATAGTTAGAAGCCATATGTCCAATCTTATCACAATTGAAACATTTCAAAGATAGTTTTCCTTTATACTTACCTTTGCCTCTCGGTAACCTTTTGGCCAATAGTGCTTCAAACTCTTCTTGCATTCTGATTTCTTCATACAGTTTGTGTACCTCCTCCATGTTCTTCCAAAATCTTTCACTTGCTCCACTATGATCTCCTTCAGAGTACTTATAATTTCTTTCATTGTAATCATTAGATTCATTCAGATGAAAAGAACTAAATGCAGATTCAACTTTATTTACTAATGACCCACTATTATCAAAATTACTTAACTCAAATGCATGTAGCTTACCAATAGTAGCATCCAAGGAAACTGGCATATTAGGTACAAACCTCAATTCATTGATTGCAGAGACTCGAATTGCATAGGCAGGTGGAAGGGTTCTTAACAACTTACTTGTTACATCCCTTTTTTCAATAGTTCCTCTTGCTCCTTTGATTTGATTTACAATCTCCTTTAGTCTTGTACTGTACTGGGTTATGTTCTCACCTACATTCATCCTCATAGATTCAAGTTGTCCTCTTAAACTATCTACTTTTTCTCTTTGAACATGTTCATCTCCTCCATATACAGATATGAGCTTAGTCCACATTGCCTTTGCATCAGTACATCCTTCTAGATCATTAAACTTTGAATCGGTCAATGCAGATGTTATTTCAATCATTGCTTGAATCTATTCTTGCTTCGCCTTTATCTCTTCCATAGTCAATGGATAGGTGCTCGGTGCAACAAAATCATTCTCTAGATAGTATATAGCATATTCTCTAACTCCTAATAGATGTAGCTTCATCCTTTTCTGCCATGTAGAGAAACTTGACTTATTTAGCTTAGATGCATCCCTCTTATACATCTTTGGATCTTTAACTCAAGTGCCTTTAAACTTTCCTTTTGGAGTCCAAGGCTCTGATACCAATTGATAGTTCTGATACTTAATATAAGTACATATCCAATAGACAACAAGATGAGAGGGGGGGGGTGAATCATACAAACTTAATCATCCATAAAAACATCATATTCAACCTCGGTAACATATATATCAGTCATATAACCAAAAACTGTCAAACATGCAAACTCAAAAGTATATGAACAATATAAACCTCATAACACTAGATTTAACATGGAAACCCAAATAGGGAAAAACCACTATGGGATTTCAGACCCACTAAGAAATATACTCTTCTAGAGTATGCTCAGTTAAAAGCAAATCCTGTTAAAGATTACAAACACCTTGCTAGATGTGACTCGGTTAAGGGATTTCTTTCAGATCTGTTAGGATCTTCACTTTGTTAGAAGTGACCTTGTCAAAGGATTTCAAACACTTAATCAGAATGTCACCTTGCTAGAGGATTTGAATATAAGACTGTTAAGTCCACTCGGTTAAGAGATTTTCTGTCACTTTCACAAAATAACAGTAATAAAAATCTATCTACAACTTCACATCTAGAATGCTAAAGCAGATTCCTATTTGTTCAATACAATCTAGACATAGAACTAATCTTGTCTATCTGCTGGGCATCAATACTCTATTATTCTAGTAGGTCTTCAAGCTTCTATTCTTGGTAATCACTATGTAGCATCCCTGTGCATACACTTGCTCGCATCCATTGTTGATCAACAATTTCCTATTTATAAACAATCTTCTAATCGCTTAATCTTCTTGATCACATTTCCCATGATCAATCATAGCCATCAGATCTTCAATCTTGTCCAGGTTCAATGTATCTTTCGATCTAAAAATGTTTTACCCCACCTTGGAACTTGCACATTCACCTTGGAACTTGTGTTAGGGTAATGCGGTTCAATCTGAGCTATAGATCTTCTTGCCGACTTTCCATTGCCTTAGATTCGTTAACAAACTTCTTCCATGGCTTACCAATCATTGATCTGCTCCAGCTCATCAGCTTCTTTCATTAAATATCACATGTAAACATTTAATGCATTCTGTTATAGCTCAGTTGTAACTCGGTGAATACTAAACTTCACTCGGTAGACATTCTGCCTTCATTAACCGATAGCGATGTCCTTAGGGTTTACCGACTAGGTTCCTTAGGGTTTACCGACTAGGTTCTTTGCTTGATAACATAGTATAGTATTAACCTTTACATTTTACAACATATGTATGATGTTGAAACAATCTAAAACATCATGATCTCATCATTGTCTGACTCAGTAGTAGTTGCCCTTTGAATAACTTATCCCCTTATTCATCATATTGTTTCCTGTGTCTTTTACCAACTTCTTTATAATCTTCATATCATACTTCTCAAGATATGGCAACATCATATTGAATTAGAAAATCAATTTCTTGACATCAATGACAAAATAATAATATCAAGATAGTAAAACATCTTTAATCAGTTATGTCCATAATCATCAACAACCTTCTCAATATCCTTATTGAAATGTCAACAATCTTTCATTGTCTTTTATAATGTAATATTGCCAACATAATTGCAATCATTCTTGTAGTCCATCTAGGAAAATTGCATTAAATTTTCATGGTGTTTTTGTGATTTGATGGTTGAGCCCACGGTTTGATGTTTTTGGCTCATGATTTTCGATGTAAAGGGTGTTCTACATTTTTGTGAGAAAAAACATTGCTGTTTGTAAGCAAGGTTCACAAATTTCTTTCAAAAATTACCAAGTAGTGTATTATTTGGTATCCTAAAGCAATTTGGGTGACGACTCTGAGGTCTTTGTGCTAATGCATGTATTGTTGAAGATTTCTAACAAATTTTTTAAAGACTCTGTCACTATGAGTAAAGCGAAGAACACCAGAGGTTACATGAGGCTGCATCCTGAAGAGAAGTTGGAAGAGATTCCTATAGCCCCATAGAGGAATGAGACAAGAAGAAATGCATAAATTACCATTTCTCCCTCAACATGGAAACCTAAGCATACGAATGCAATTAAGTCACATTTAAATCCTGTTCCTAAAGTTCATACATCATCTTCTAAGAGTTCTGGATCAAATAGCTTAGGATTCTTTAGTTCCTTGTTTAATACACCTATTCAAGAACAAGTGAAACAACAGAGAAAGCAAATTACTTAGGTTCAGTATTTAGAAAAGAAGAGAGGTTGGAGTAGAAGTAGAAGTCACCAAAATGATAATGCTATTGGTGTACCTCCTCCTCTTGGTCTCACAATAGAGTTTCCTTATGGTTATGAGTCTATTCAGGAACAAGGTAATGCAAACCTAGTTGATTTAGGTGATACTTCTTGATCTGAGATAACTTTACCGGATCTTGAAGAATTTTTTGGAGATATAGACATATTGAAAAGGGAGCTCCAAGAACAAATAAATTTGAGAAGGAAGAGAGAAAAGGAAAATGAATCTGAAGTCATTAGTGTTGTAATAGAAAGAGACGGTCTAATGCGGCAATTAGCTACACTCAAAGCATTGACTCAAGAAAAGGTCAAGCCTAGTGTTGAGGGTCTTGTTCTAAGAGAGATAGTAGATAAAAGATCTAAAAATGTTACAAAAGAAAATTCTAAGAGTCATGTTGATAGCCAAAATTAGCAGATTCTAGTCATCCAAGTGCTCAGATTCCCAAATCAGATCTAGATAAAGGAAAGTAAAAGGTATCTAGTGTTAAGATAGATGATAAAAGATCTTTATTTTTCCCAGAGCCGAGTCAAGAATTATCCCAAGCTGACATTAAGTTAAAAAGTTATGATAGAGAATGAAACTATTGCAAAAGAGTTGAAGAAAATTGAGATGGAAGCTTCAAATGCAGAAATGAAGAGAAAGATCTATTTCTTTAAGTTGTCAACATTAAATAGTGTTTCATTCACTACTGGCCTATCTAAAACTCAGGCTATTTCTAGTTTGGTTTCTACAACAACACCAATTTTCAGTACAAATACTCCTACCCAATATGTTCAAAGTACCCAGAATATTGGAGTTGCAGTCTTTAGGCAGGGAAGTCAAGTGGCTACTCAAAACATCAGTCAACCCCAACCTTTTAATGAACCTGTTGGTGTTACTTCTCAGGTTAGCACTGGACTAAATACCACTGGGACTAATGTTTCAACAAATGTTGTAGGATAAGCTACTGTTGGGCAGTTTCAAAGAAGACATATCCATTTAGATAGGCATAAGCAATTGCATTTTGATGGGATACTAGGATATCCTTACACAATCCCAAATGACTTAAGGGATAAGTTTAGTAAGTTTGCAGGGAATAATGCTATTACTGGTGAGGAACATCTGAGGGCTTTCACAGATAAGTTAAATGACTATGAAGTGGAGCATGAGGAAGTTGTCATGAAATGTTTTGTACAATCTCTGATAGAGGATGCAGGGATTGGTATAGAGGGTTGCCAAATGCAAGCATCAATTCTTGGGAAGAATTTGAGAGATGTTTCAAAGACCAGTATGGTGACAAAACTAATGCAATATGTTAAATGAGTTCAACCAAATCAAGAAGTTATCAAATGAGGATGTAGCTGATTTTAATATCAGATTTCAAAAGGCTATGCATAAGTTATTACAAGTTTTAAGGTTGGATGATAATGTTTGTCTAACTACATATATGAATGCATTTGATGCAAAAATGGCATATATCCTTAGTAATACAGATCCTTAAAATCTTAGAGATGCATTTAGGATAGCCATAAATGTTGAAGGAAATAGAAGAGCTTCAGGTAAGCTTGGAAGAAGAGAGGATCCCGTTAGACAATTCAAATAACTAGAAGACAACTGAGAGGGGGGGGGGCTAAATTAGTTGTCATAGATTACATGAACCATTAGAAATTTAAACTTTAATACCAGAACCCAAAACATTAATACCAGAATAATAGATAAACCAATTAGGCATAAAAAATAATCACATAATAAAATCCATCCACATAACACCAAGATTTGTATGTGGAAAACCTAGTAAAGGGAAAAACTACAGTGGGAAGCCTACCCATAGTCAGATAATACTTCTGCAGTAAGTATGTGAATTACAATTGAGGCCCCTGCACTTGTAGGAAGGCCAACAACTTAGAGCATATTGCTCATCACAAAAGGAGCCTCACTGACTACATATAAATCTAGACTATAATCCAGAGAAGTGTTGATCTACAAAAGATAACATCTCTTATGTCTGAGTACAGTTCTAGTTAAGCTCAATACTAGAGGACTAAATCCTCTTACATAACCCCAATTCAATCTCTAAAGATTGACCAATTCCTTTGCCTGAATGATATTACATTATTTTCACATTACATTCCTTGATCATGACTTCTTACATTAACCATGATGATCTACAATGATATCTTACATCTATATATACAAACCCTCGACCATAAACAATCAGGTCGGCCACCGGACAATAAACCAATTACATAATTACAAACCATGTTGGCCTTAGACCAAACAAATAATATCAACACATAAGACATCTTGGAAATATCAATAGGTCCTATTCACACGTCACATTAAAGCCGGTCCATAACCTAGATCAACTGGGACCAAGTATAGGTCCATATGTTACAACAATGATATCCATCCACCAAGTCTTGAACATGATCATCAACAACATCTTAAAACTCCAACAAAAGTTGCACCAACACCACTTATGCAATTCATCATAGATCTCCATCAAAAGATGTGTCGGTGAAACCCTTGCTGGAACCAGAAACAAATCTTCTAAGCAACCAGGATAGCATCTGATCTCTAGACCAAAACCAACTGACTCAATATGAGTATAAGTATTATGAATAAGCTGATTCCATCATCAAACTATACCAAAGTCTACTGGATCATGTTGGATCCAAGTTAACTAGAAACCACTCAACTGGGACCAAAAGGGCCTTGGTAAAGCATCCAAATAGCTAGTGTTGGCATCAATGAGAAAACATCAATGCAACACATAATTAATTCCACCAAATGGCCAACAATCTCCCCCTTCTGCATTGATGGCAACACTAGATGTGGAAGACAACCAAAAAACTCCCATATATAGCTCTGAATTTCTTTTCCTTATCAATATTTCACCTCCTTTCCTTTTCTTTTTCACATCAATATCACTCCCCCTTTGATATCAATGCTAGAAATCTGATAGAAATATCAAAGCAAAAACATAAGCCTCTGAATCATAAAGCTAACTACTCCCCCTAAGCAGTAGCATCCCACATAAGTGCCATAATGAATAGTATCTCTGATAATGCATGCCAGATTGATGCCAAACCACATAAATCAAATCTCTACCGAAGGGGAAGAAACTCACAATCTGTCTCTCAGGAGCTCAAATGATTCCTTGGATAAAGGTTTAGTGAAAATATCTACAATCTGCTCTTTAGTGTTCACATAAACTAGTCTAACTTCATTTGCTTCCACCTTCTCCTTCAAAAGGTTATACTTGATAGATATGTGCTTTGTTTTAGAATGAAATACCAGATTCTTTGATATATCAATAGCAACAGAGTTATAACAGTGAATAAATACCAGTGCATAACAATCTACCTTTATATTCTTCAACATTTGCATAAAACCTATGTACAGTTAGTAGCAGTAGCAACATACTTAGCTTCAATAGTAGATAAAGGAGTACATGACTGTTTCTTGCTAATCCATGAAACCAACTTCTTTCCAAGAAAGAAATCTCCACCAGAAGTACTTTTCCGGTCATCAACATCTCTAGCCCAATCAACATCTATATATGCATGTAAAGTAAAGTTATCATCCTTAGGATACCATAATCTATACTCTGATGTACCTTGCAAGTATCTAAAAATCCTTTTTGCTGCCATACTAACATCAGTAATAGCTCATTTGTGATTACTTTTGGTCATCTAAACATATCTGAGTGGATTTATCAGTTATTCATATTAATCATATCAAAAACACACTCATAAAATCAATCACCACTTAACACAATGATTTTTCAGATGGAAAATCAAATGGGAAAAACCATGGTGGGGATGAATACCCACAAGTATTTTGAACTCTTTTGAAGTTTTCCTTGTTAGGATCCAAGCCTTGTTAGAAGCTTTACAAAAATGTCCTATTAAGAGTAGGTCCGGTTAAGGACCACCTGGTTAAGGGATTGACTACAATACCATGTTAAAGGCAATACCCTGTCAGAGGTAACCTCAGTGGAGGATTTCAAATCCAAGCTAATGGATCACCTGGTTAGAGGATTTGAATAAGAAGCTTGTTAAATATTACCCGGTTAGGGGATTTAAACTGTTGTAATGGCTAGAGAACAATAGGGTCTATGCTGATTTGGTAATAGCACTTTTCTGCTTAATCAGATCCTTTTATGCTCCTATCTACCTTCACAATATTCTTCAAATACTCCTTCTGGATCGGCAAAAAAAACTCACACTTAACAAAGTTTCCAACACAATTTACAAACAACTCATCGACCTTAAATACAAATACAATAGGTCGATAACACAAGACAAAACTTAAGATCACATAGAGATTACAAACATATCACTTCAATATTGACCATTACATTACATAGCAATCAGCTGCACTTTGTTCAAGATAACTTTGACCACTCTTGGATCGCTCCTTAATCACCACACATTGGATCTTGTAACTCATCATGCATTATTCACTTGATGCTATGCATTTGTTCATTCCCAAGATAAACAGTTATCTCTACGTGCCAAATCCACTTTGAAACTCATCACATGTATCATGCATATGTGGCATCTTCATCTCCGATCATCATTCAATCATAGATTAACACTACCAGTTCTCCAAGCTCCATAAATTAGAGTTCTGCTTATCAATGGGTTAGTGATACCAGTTGATCTCTATGCTTCAATAGTAATACCAGTTTCCATCACTGCTTCACTAATGGTTTCTTTACTGGATCACTATTGGTTATAATACATCTTCTTTACCAGTTTCTATCAACATCGATGACAACACTATACTTCATCAATGCAATCTTCATGCAATGCCCACATTCTCCCCCTTTGGCATTGATGGAAATACAAATATCAATACCACTTGACCATGATGATTGAGAGTAAAGCATAAAATAGGAATCATGGTTTACATTTTCACATATACTCTCCTTCAACTGTATCTCCATGTCTTCAGTTGGTAACTAGCTATAAATCATATACAATTCTTCTCCCCCTTTGATAACAATGCCAAAGTGAAGGTAAATCATACAGTTTCATACTTCACCATTTTGCAACTAGTTGCCCCCCTTGTGGAGTAGCTCCACTCTACACCAATCCTTCTTCAATATTTTCAATAGGCTCTGAGACTGATGTCTTCCACATCTTCTTAATTAACTTCATGTAGGGGTAAAAACCCTAACTTACCTCTAAGATACTCAAATGTAGCCTTAGGTAGAGGTTTAGTAAAGATATCGGCTAGCTGTTATTTTGAAGAAACATGCTCCAATGACACATCTTTACTTTTCACTTTCTCTATCAAAAAATGATACTTTAGCTCAATATGCTTTGTTCTAGCATGCAACACTAAGTTCTTTGAAATGTTTATAACACTTGTGTTATCACAGAAAATCCTTACCAGATTTGATATCTTCAACTTGAAACCTTCCAAAATGTGTTTCATCCATATTGCTTGTGTACAATTTATGTATGCTACAACATATTCAGCTTCTACAGTTTATTGGGAGATACAATTCTATTTCTTTCTTCTCCAAGACACTAATCTGCCTCCAATAAAAAATGCTTCTTTGGTTGTACTCTTCCTGTAATTAACGTTGCCTGCCCAGTTTGCATCTGTATAGACTTTCAAATCAAAGTCTCCTACATATGGATACCATAATCCATTGTCAATTTTACCTTTCAAATATCTAAAAATTCTTTTAGTTGCTACCATGTGTGTCTCCTCTAGACTTTTCTGAAATCTAGCAACTAATCCAACT
Organism: Cryptomeria japonica; assembly: GCF_030272615.1. Taxonomy (NCBI): domain Eukaryota; kingdom Viridiplantae; phylum Streptophyta; class Pinopsida; order Cupressales; family Cupressaceae; genus Cryptomeria; species Cryptomeria japonica. Next base: position 290,888,426 of record NC_081406.1, on the reverse strand, counting down.
GCATGAGCAATATCTAGTCGGTTGTGAATAACATAATGTAGTTTCCCTATCATAGACCTATACTCTTTTTCATCAATTGATGCATAATTATATTCATTAGAAAATTTATAGCCTATAACCATTGGAGTTCTAACCGGTTTACAGTCTGCCATTCCAAAATTCTTCAACACTTCTTTTACATACTTGGAATGTGTGATAAAAATTCCTTCCTTCATCTATTGAATTTGCAAATCTATAAAGAATTTTATCTCACCTACCAGAGACATCTCAAATTCACTTTTCATCTCATTATCAAAATCATCACACATGTCATCATTACCTCCAAAATTGATATCATCCACAAATACCTCACTAACCAATATCTTATCTCCTTCTATCTTGAGATATATGTTACTATCTTCACTAGTTCTATGAAAACCTATCTTCACTAAGTGAGAATGTAGTTTTTCATACCATGCTCTAGGTACTTGCTTCAAACCATATAGTGCCTCATGTAATTTCCACACCATATACTTTGCTTCAGTGAATGCATAACCATCTGGTTGTTCAATGTAGACTTCCTCTTCAAATATTCCTTTTAGAAATGTTGACTTCATATCCATCTGATATACTTTGAATCCTCTATATGCTGCAAATGCAAGTAGAGTCCTTACTCCATCTAATGTTGCAACTAGTGCAAATATCATACCATAGTCTTCACCTTCTTCTTGTGCATATCCTTTGCATACTAGTCTGACTTTATTTCTGACCACTACTCCATCTTCATAAAGTTTATTTCTAAATACCCATTTTCTACCTATTACATTCTTGTTCTCTGGTCTAGGTACTAGTGTCCATGTATTGTTCTTCTCAATCTGGTCAAGTTCTTCTTCTATTTCCTTGATCCAATGTTCATCTTCAAAAGCTTCCTTTGTTGTTCTAGGCTCAATAGTGGAGATCATACAAGATTTCTCACTTATCCCTCTTCTAGTTAATATACTTGCATTCCTTTCTCCAATAATTTGATTGGGGTTATGATTAAGTCTAACATACCTTGGAATAACATGATCATGATCTTCGAGTTCTTCTTCTTCTTCACTTTCTTCATCTTCTGCAGGACCTGCCTGTTCTGGTTGAACTGGTGCATCAGTATTCAATTCACCAACTTCTGGATTTAACATTTTTGATGATTTTCTTAGTCCAGTTGTTGTAACACTTGTAAGACTTGATCTTGGTGGAGTATCCAAGAAATATACCTTCATCACTCTTAGCATCAAACTTACCAATATAATCACATCATTTGATAAAACATCTGCTACCAAAAAAATTAAAGTAACTGACATTAGGTGATCTACCATACCAGTATTCATATGGTCTTTTATCCTTACCTTTTTTAACCAGTATCCGGTTCATTTTGTAAATAGTTATGTTGACAGATTCTCTTCAGAATGTCTTAGCTACACCTCCTTGAATTAGCATAGTCCTTACAACTTCAACTACTGATCGATTGTTCCTCTCTACAATACCATTCTGCTATGGTGTCCTAGATGCAAAAATCTAACTCTTAAGTCCATTGTCTCCACAGTATCTAGTGAATTCCTTTAAAGTAAATTCACCACCTTGGTCAGTTCTTAAGGACTTAAGCTTTCTTCCACTTTCATTTTCAACTAAGGATCTAAATGCCTTAAACTTGCTAAAAGCTTCTATTTTTTCCTTCAAGAATGTGACCCACATCATCCTTGATAAATCCTTGGTAAAGATCATGAAATACTGATCACCTTGAATACTCCCAGTCCTCATTGGTCCACAAAGATCGGTATGAACCAAATCTAGCAAATGTTCAGTTGAGGAAGATTTGCGCTTGAAGGTTGAGGATGTCATCTTTCCTAACTAACATTACTTGCACAAAGCATTCACTGGTTTGTCCAACTGTGACAAACCTCTTATTGATTTGGACTTACTGACTCTTACAATGCTATCAAAGTTTATATGATAAAATCTTTGATGCCAAAGCCAACTATCATCTACTTTTGCAATTAAGCAACTATTGACTTTAGAATTTAGGTGAAACAACTTACCTTTTGTTTGTTTGCTAGTTGCAATCAGTCCACCTTTACTTCCATAATATTGCACATTACATTCTTTAATTCTAGTGGGTAACCTTTTTCATTCAGTTGAGAAGCACCCAAAAGATTGTGTTTCAATCCTTCAACCTAGTAGACATCATCTACACTGGTCTTACCATTAAGAGAGATGGATCCCTTTCCTTTCACCATGTAGGATGAGTCATTCCCAAATCTCACAACACCTCCATCAAATTCATTTGAAGTAAGAAACTTACTTCGGTCATCGGTCATATAGTGTGAACAACCACTATCTATAATCTAGTCATCATAACTATCCATGTGAGAGACTAACACCTTTTGATCTGATATCTATTCTATAATAGAAACAAAGACAATATCCTCATTTGCATCTTCCTCAAATTCTTCATCTGTAATTCCTCCTTCTAGTACAATGAGATAATTTCTTTTACCTTTGCCTTTATACTTCCTATACTTCTCATGTTTTTCCTCATTATCTCTGTTTGGGTAGTTAGCAGCAATATTTCCAATCCAGTTACATGCACAACACTTCAACGGTAATTTACCTCTATACTTATTGGTACCTTTGGGTAGCCACTTGGCTAATAATGCTTCAAGCTATATCAGACCATCTTCATCATCTACCTCTCTACTAGATCTAGATTCATGACTATAGCTCACTTCTCTGCCTTTCCTTACCATTAGGGTGGAGACCGAGGCTCTAAATGCAGATTCTGATCTCTGAACACTTCCATCATAATCTTTTAATTCAAAAGTAGACAGTTTACCAATGATAGAGTCAAGAGTTACCTTTGTCTTATCAATCGATTTGAGTTCTTGTATGGCTGCAACTCGGATAGCGTAGACCTATAGAAGGGTACTCAACACCTTTCTAACCACAACAATATCCTCCATTGTACCTCCAACACTCTTGATTTCATCGACTATCTCTTTGATTCTGTGACCATACTGTTGAATATTTTCACCTTCAATCATCCGCATATCATATAATTTTCCTCTCAAACTCTTTTCTTTGGCAATCTTAACATGCTCATCACCACCATAGATCTCTTCTAGTTTCTTCCATACTTCATATGGAGTCTCCAATCCATGAACAACATATTCTGAATCAGACAAGGAACTGATGATGGTCTCTGATGCTTGATTATTCTCCTGTTGCTCCTTCTTTTGATCATCTATCAAAATCCCACTAGGCAAGTTATATTTAGTAACAACATGTTCCCAATACTGGCATCCTAAACTCTTGATATAGATCTTTGTAAAGCGGAAAATAATCGAACCCTAGTCGTTCTCCCCTCCCCAACTCTGAGGAGAGAGAAGGGAGAGTCACTAGGGTTGGTGGTTTTCACTTAGGAGGGACTTTACATTCAAAAGAGGGGTTGAAACCCACAAGATCCAATCCCACGCAAATGCAAGATTGGATTCTATATGAGTTTCAAGGGTTGTGATAGCAAGGATACCCTCTTTTGTAAAGAATGTAGATAGAAAGATTGAACTAGGAATGCATAGAAAGTGAGAAAGATTCGCTTATAAACTGAGTTAGGGATATGATATGAAGCTACGGACCTAGAATTAGTAGTAAAATGTCGAGACGGTGCTGTCCTGCAAATTTGAGCAAAAGTTGACGGGACGATGGTGCCCGGCGTGCACACGGTCCTCCGAAAAATCCGCGAAACGAAGGGGGATCTGTTCGTCTCTGCACAAGGATTCTAGATCTTCAATTTCAGCCACGTACCTACAACCTACACATAGAAAAGAGAGGACGATTGGGGGGTTAGGGTTGAGGGGTTTGCCCTTAGGTCAAACCTCAGTTTTGGAATTAACCAAGAAATGAGAAATGCTTGTAAATGTAATGTAAAACAAGTACTAATACCTTGTTGTAAGGATGTTTGTATCCTTATATGCGAAGGTATAGATGTTGTTGTTTGTTGTATGTTGTATGTTGTAGCATGTAATGTGTTATAAGTGATCTCCTCTTCAATGGTTGAATCCTTGTTTTGAATGCAACACTTAGCCTTGAATGGAGACTTAGAATGATCAATTGCTTGAAGGAATGCTTGAATGCTTGAATGCTTGAATGTTTGAATATCATTTCCACCTTTTTCCATCCTCCAAAATGAGAGAGGAAAAGTAGTTTTTATACTTGCCAATTAGGGTTAAAAGACTGATTTTCCCGACCTTAGGCCGACCAAGAAATGTTATTTTCCAATTTGCAAACAAAAAGGCCCGAAGTCCCATAGGAGACCAGGCCCAAAATAGGGCCAGGGACCAGGGCGCTAGGCGCCATGGTCCTGGGGGACCAGGGCACTGGGCACCCTATTCCTGAAGGACCAGGGCGCTGGGCGCTCTGGTCCCACCTCCTAGGACAACAGGGTGCAAGGAGGATCAGGCCAGGGTGCTGGAAAAATGCAGTTTTTGGTGTTGTGAGCAAGTTTTGGGGTCTCCTTTCAGGTTTAGTGTTGTGTCGCCATCATGAAGACCCAAATGCAGTCGAAATTGCAAGTGTCACAATTTTAGGATGCTACATTTAGCCCCCACTTTAGCGGGAGTATAAGCGTACGCTCATACTTCCGGTAAAGTACAAGGAAACAACATTGAAAAACTTTCACCACGTCAAGGAGGCAAGATACACCAAGCCCCCAGTGGACTAAGGATCTTACGACTTCGATTGACAAAGTAAAAGGGAAGATCACAAGGGAGAACCATGACTGTCAGTAGTAAGGTTCCCTCACTATGAGTCATGCGAGAAAGATATCAAAAATTTTCAAGGCAAAGCTAAATTTGTCAAGAAATTTTCAAGTATCTTGAAAAGATATGAATGGGATGTATGCCCCCCTACGTTAAAGCAATCACACACGCCTCACCGGGGGTGATTGCTTTAAGGTAGTGATACATATAAGAATGAGAAAGGAGCACGTTATCACAAGGATTTAGCCCCCAAGTGTGAGATAAGCCCAAGGATAATAGACACAAAACACAAAGCAGAAGGTGACTTCGCTTTCCTCGAGGTCAGTATGCTGTATGATAATTCATGTATATCATATGTATGTATGCATAATTGTTCTTCATTCCCCAATCAAGGAAGGTCACCTAGAAGAAGGGAACACATGTGTCTTTTGAGTCAACATGAGAGAGATCGAGAGATCTCAATGCTTTGCATCGTCCTCAAGTAGACAACACTAAGGACAACAAATAGAAGAATGAGAATAACACATAGAGGAAGTAACAAAAGAGAGGGGGAGAGAATCTGCTATGCTAATGAAACTAGTCTAGCACGTCATCTACCCCCCGATCTTGCTGATCAATATTTCGGGAAGGTAGGGAACACGCTAGAGGAGGAACATCCAACACAGTAGATGGAGCTATCACAAGATCCAAACAAGGGCTATGTTCATATCCCAAGCCGCAGTGTTCTTTTCTAGGAGCTAGGATAAGTGCTTTAGAAAATTCATTAGATAAATGGTTATCAATATCAACAAGTTCATATTCACTATCAGAATGAACAGGAGTAATATTTTCATCATGAATAAAATTTTCATCCATATCATCATCAAGATTTATAAAAATAGGATCTTTAACTCACACAAGATCAAGACCATCATGCATCTTATGTTTAGGAGATTTCGGCTCAATCGCCGGCTGAGGAGAAAATGGAATAATGCTTGTTGAAGGTGTTTTTGGGGATTGCAAAGTTTGAGAAGCAGCTGCCTGAGCTCTAAGATGACGCTTTCATTGGCGTTCACGTGCAGAACGATTTCATCTAGTCTTAGTAGGAAGATTAGGAGATTGAGGAGGAGGAATGTTCTCATCCTTATCACTTGGGTGTTTAGGTTGTGGTCTCTTAGGTTGAATAATAGGAGAAGAGGAAGGTCTCTTCTCTCCATAAGAGGAAGGAGGAGGAACTGCTCCATATAAGGGAGGAATATTTGGTTTAGGAAGGAGACCAAGTCCATCATGATGAGGAGGGATAGGTCTAATTTTAGAAGGTTTATTCGATATAGGCATAGTCACATCCATAGGAATAGGTTGGGAATCTTCTTGAGGAAAGACATTAGTTTTATCTTTCAAAGGAAGAACTTCCTTCTCAAGACTGATAGGAATGTCAAGTTTGGGTGTTCTAGGTTCACTTAGAGATAGGATCATATCTTTTTTCCACTTTTGATAAGATTTGAAAAGATGATCACTTCACGGAGGAAGAGATTGGAATTGTTTAGGCCAAAAATAATCAATAGGAACGCTAGAAGTTCTTTTAGCTGGTTTAAAGAGACTATGATTGACAGTAACAACTTCACCATTATGGGGAAATTTCAAACACTTGTGAATAGGAGAAGCAATAGCTTTCATGGAAGATAGCCAAGGATAGCCTAGCTTCACATGAAATTGTTCAGATGATGGAATAATAGCAAAGTCCACATCAAGGGATTTGTTATGGACCTCAATAGGTAAAGTAATAGAACCAATTGCAGGAGAAGAAAATGCATCAAATAGTTTCACAACCACATTTGTTTCATCATAGATTACTTGATTCAATTGCAAAGTAAAAAGAAATTCTTCAGTAATGACATTAACCATGCAAGAAGGATCAATAAGCACTCCACGGCAAGGTGTATTTTTGACTTTTGCAACTATATATAAAGGACCGTTAGGTGCCCTGATAGTTTCACTAGAATCAAATGTGATGGAAGGTTCTTTAGGGATTTTCTGTTGCTCCACAAAGTTAATCACATTCGGAGTCATAGACACGAGATCATCAGGTGAGACAGAGGAATCAGTAGTATCAATCGCATTACAGGTATGAGAAGGCAATGGATCAGTAAAAATCTGAAGATTTTGGTTAGGAAGAGCTACAGATTTGTTGCCTTTATCATTCACACCAGAAACAGAGATAGTATTATTATCTATCAAATCTTGAATTTTCCCCTTTAAAGCAAAACATTTTTCAGTATCATGCCCAGGTTGACGATGAAATTGACAAAAAGATTTGTTATCAAAATAGGGTGAATTAATTTTTGCAGGATCAATTTGCCTTATAGGAGGAAGAGTAAGCACATTTTGTTCCAATAACTTATTCATAATACTATGCAATGATTCATTCAAAGGAGTAAACTTTCTTTCTTTCTTGAAAAACTTAGAAATAGGAGGCACACCTGATGCTGCATTCACATTGTTGTTGATGATGTTTTCATTGAATTTAATGGACTCTCTGTTCGGTTTAAACTTCCCAAATGGTTGTTGACTACTATCACCCTTATCACTCGGAGCCATAGGATGTGATTGTTCCATTTGACTCACAGTCAGTTGATAATTGTGAAGAGTTGCGCACAACTGTTGGAAAGAAGTAAACTCAGAAAATAGGAGTTTTTCTCTAATGTCTTTTTGTAAATTAGAAATAAAGATTCTTTGAATATCATTGTTAGGCACTGGAAAAGAAATTTGAGCATACAAATGCTTATATCTACCAATGAAATCAGTCACTTTTTCTTTAACACCTTGTTTACAATGCATTAAATCAATCAAAGTAACTTTAGGACTTATATTGTTTTGAAATTGTTGAATGAAAGCATTTGCAAGTTGTTCGAAAGAAGTAATAGAATAGGAAGGCAATGAGCAATACCATTGTAGGGCTTTGTCTCTTAATGTTCTAGTAAACAGTTTTGCAAGCAACCTTTGGTCATAAGCAAAATCGGTACATATTGTTTGAAATGTCTTAACATGTGTTAGAGGATCACCCTTACCATTATAAAGCTCCAAATGTGGAATTTCAACATGTTTAGGGGGAATAGCTCAGACAATGTCAAGAGAAAGTGGGCTCGCAACGTCAAATGTGGGCACACTAAACTTAGATTGATTCATAGAGGCAATTTGTTGCTGTAAAGAAGAGACAGTTTGTGCAAGATTGTTAATGGTCGCTTCAGTCGAAGAGTTCATATTAGACGTGTTAGATTGTGACGGAGGTGTTATGTTATTGAAAGAAGGTAGAGAGTAAGGTGGTGGGACACTATGATAGTTAGTCATAGGAGATGATTGGACAGGAGGAACACTACAAGGAGGAATGGAAAACGAATTGCCCCCTTGTGTCATGTTCATTTGTGGAGATATAAGAGGAACACTCACTGAAGGAATGAATGAAGAAGTTGGATTGAATGAAGGAAGAGGGTTGATTGAAGAAGAGGGATTGCCCCCATGACTGGTGATCATAGGAGGAATGTCTTGTGTTGAAGTAGTCATTATGTTTGATGTAAAAGTAGGTATACTAGCAATAGGAATCGTCAAAGGAATAGAATGATTGTCTTGAGTAGGAGGTTGTGTATAACCTAAGGTTTCGGCACAACTTTTCATAGGCATCACATTTGAATCCACAATGTGTGCAATACCATGCAAAATATCAATTCCATTCTTATCACTTTGAAGCATACGTTTTAGACCCTCAATTAAAGGAAGAGCTTGACTATCAGGGTATTCTTGGGACATCCATTGTCGAAAATCGTCAAATTGGTTATCCAATTTTGAAAGTTGTTCTACAGAAACCTCATGGAGAGCTTCTTCATCATTAAGAGGATTAGAGGAATTACCCATGTCCTTGTTAAAAAGACCATTCAAATTAGGTTCCATCTCCTCAGTAATTAAACCTTGGAAAGACTTAATTCTACGGCTTCGTCTAACGGGAATAGTGTAAGTAGGGCTTATTGTTGTAAAACTCATGCACTAAAGAAAGAGAGAAGATTTTTGAATTTTAGAGGTAGCAAATTTCAGTAAAACCAGCCAATCTTCTAGATTTAAGCTGTTAAATACAATCAGGACAATCTCCCGAAATTTCGGAAAAAATGTCCAGGACCGTGGCGCTCGGGGTGCACACGGTCCTCGCAACTTTTTTCGAAATTTGCAGGGATGAAAGTTATGATGATTTTATAGCTAACCTAAAAAAATTGAGTGATTTTACGATCTGTAGATAGGCCAAATTAAAGTTGCAATCTCAAAATTGAACCCTACCAAGATTGTCGAAAAATGCAAAATTTGAATTTTGGAAAAGAGAGGGAAACTGAAATTTTGAATTTTATGATTTTAGAGGGAATACCAAAAGCAATGCAAGTTTTGAAATTTGAAAGTTGACTCAATTTCACGCAAAATTCAATTTTGAAAGTGGAAATCAAAGTTGTTGTAATTAAGCACTTAATTTCAAAAGTCACAAATTGCAAAAATTTGAATAAATCACTGAAATTTCGAATGAATGCTAACACACTTTTCAGATTTAGGATAGTAAGAAACACAATTTTGACACAAATTTCAATTTCAACAATTTTTGAATGATTAGAAGCCTCAATCCAAGAAATCACTAGACCAACTTTGACTGTAATTTTGAAGGTGTTAAAATTGATAAAATCAGCCAAAATTCTGGATTTTAGCAGAAAAATACAGTAATATCTAGCTCCCGAAATTTCGAAAAAAATGTCAGGGACGATGGCGCTCGGAGTGCACACGGTCCTCGCAACTTTTTTCCAAATTTTCAGGGATGAAAGATATTATGATTTTATTGCGGAATCCAAAGTTACAGCTGATTTGGAAATGTTTTGATCAGTGAAATTGTCGGACAAAGGTTGAATCAAGAGGGTTTCGAAAATTAGGGTTTTGACACTTAACCACTTAATTTTCAAAATTAAAGGACAAATATAATTGACAATTTGTAATAGAAGGGCAGATCTAAAACAAGCATTTAACAATTAAACATTTCACAAGTTTAATTACTTAAAACGAAAATTTAGGGTTTTTATGCAATTAACCTCTAAAATTTTGCAAAAGATCAAACATGGAAATGTAATCAAGGAATCCAATTTTCAGATCTAACTATGAATAATAAAAAAGGATGTTCACGTCGGGTTCACCAAAATGTAAAGCGGAAAATAATCGAACCCTAGTCGTTCTCCCCTCCCCAACTCCGAGGAGAGAGAAGGGAGAGTCACTAGGGTTGATGGTTTTCACTTAGGAGGGACTTTACATTCAAAAGAGGGGTTGAAACCCACAAGATCCAATCCCACACAAATGCAAGATTGGATTCTATATGAGTTTCAAGGGTTGTGATAGCAAGGATACCCTCTTTTGTAAAGAATGTAGATAGAAAGATTGAACTAGGAATGCATAGAAAGTGAGAAAGATTCGCTTATAAACTGAGTTAGGGATATGATATGAAGCTACGGACTTGGAATTAGTAGTAAAATGTCGAGACGGTGCTGTCCTGCAAATTTGAGCAAAAGTTGACGGGACGATGGCGCCCGGCGTGCACACGGTCCTCCGAAAAATCCGCGAAACGAAGGGGGATCTATTCGTCTCTGCACAAGGATTCCAGATCTTCAATTTCAGCCACGTACCTGCAACCTACACACAGAAAAGAGAGGACGATTGGGGGGTTAGGGATGAGGGGTTTGCCCTTAGGTCAAACCCCGGTTTTGGAATTAACCAAGAAATGAGAAATGCTTGTAAATGTAATGTAAAACAAGTACTAATACCTTGTTGTAAGGATGTTTGTATCCTTATATGCGAAGGTATAGATGTTGTTGTTTGTTGTATGTTGTATGTTGTAGCATGTAATGTGTTATAAGTGATCTCCTCTTCAATGGTTGAATCCTTGTCTTGAATGCAACACTTAGTCTTGAATGGAGACTTAGAATGATCAATTGCTTGAAGGAATGCTTGAATGCTTGAATGCTTGAATGTTTGAATATCGTTTCCACCTTTTTCCATCCTCCAAAATGAGAGAGGAAAAGTATTTTTTATACTTGCCAATTAGGGTTAAAAGACTGATTTTCCCGACCTTAGGCCGACCAGGAAATGTTATTTTCCAATTTGCAAACAAAAAGGCCCGAATTCCCATAGGAGACTGGGCCCAAAATAGGGCCAGGGACCAGGGCGCTAGGCGCCATGGTCCTGGGGGACCAGGGCATTGGGTGCCCTGGTCCTGGAGGACCAGGGCACTGGGCGCTCTGGTTCCACCTCCTGGGACAGCAGGGTGCAAGGAGGATCAGGCCAAGGTGCTGGAAAAATGCAGTTTTTGGTGTCGTGAGCAAGTTTCGGGGTCTCCATTCAGGTTTAGTGTTGCGCCGCCATCGTGAAGACCCAAATGCAGTCAAAATTGCAAGTGTCGCAATTTTGGGATGCTACAATCTTCATCATATCACTCCATATTCTATAGTTTTCTCTATTAAACTTCAGACCTTCTTTCTTCATAATGTCATCCTAGATCTTTTCCTCAAGCTATCAGGCTTAAACAAAAGAGGACTTGGACAACTCTAATACCAATTGACAATATGATGAAACTATAATGATTCGGTCAATAACTGAGTGGGGGGGGGTGAATTAGTAGATAGAAAATATACTAAACTTTGACCAAACTTAACTCAAACTCAAAAACAATTAACAAAACTTAACTAATTGGTTTAGTCTCTGTATCTAAAACTGCAACTGCACTGTCAAGCTTTACCGGTTGATCAGAATATCAATGATACAGTGTAACAGATCTAAAACAAATACCATTTAACTAAAACATCAAACCACTTTACTAACATCAGTAATAGCTCATTTCAAATCACTTCCGGTCATCTAAACATGTCTAAGTGGATTTATCAATTATTCATATTAACCATATCAAAAACACATTCACAAAATCATTCACCACTTGACACAATGATTTTTCACGTGGAAACCCAAATGAGAAAAACCATGGTGGGGATGAATACCCACAAGTATTCTGAACTCTTCTGAAGTTCTCCCTGTTAGGAGCCAAGCCTTGTTAGAAGCTTTATAAAAGTGTCCTGTTAAGAATAGATCTGGTTAAGGACCACTTGGTTAAGGGATTGACTACAATACCCTGTTAAAGGAAATACCCTACAAGAGGTAACCTTGGTGGAGGATTTTGATTCCAAGCTAATGGATCACCAAGTTAGAGAATTTGAACAAGAATCCTGTTAAAGCTTATCCGGTTAGGGGATTTAAATTGTTGTAATGATTAGAGAACAACAAGGTCTATGCTAATCTAGTAATAGAACTTCTATGCTTAATCAGATCCTTTTATGCTCCTATCTACCTTCACAACATTCTACATAAACTCCTTCTATTTCGGCAACAATAACTCAGACTTAAAAAATTTGCCAACGCAATTTACAAAAAACTCATCGACCTTAAATACAAATACAATAGGTCAGTAACACAACACAAAACTTAAGATCACATAGATATTACAAACATATCGGTTCAATATTGACCATTAGATTACATTGCAATTAGCTACACATTATTCAAGACAACTTTGACTACTCTTGGATCACTCATTAATCACCACAGATTGGATCTTGTAACTCATCATGTGTTATTCACTTTATGCTACACATTTGTTCATTCCCAAGATAAATAGTTATCTCTACGCACCAAATCCAGTTTGAAACTCCTCACATGTATCATGCATATGTGGCATCTTCATCTCCGATCATCATTCGATCATAGATCAACGATATCGATTCTCCAAGCTCCATCGGTTAGGGTTCTTCTTATCAATGAGTTAGGGATACCAGTTGATCTCTCTACTTCAATAGTAATACTGGTTTCCATCACTGCTTCACTACCAATTGCTTTACTGCATCACTATCAGTTACAATACATCTTCATTATCGGTTTCTATTGACATCAATGACAACACTATACTTCATCAATGCAATCTTCATGCAATGCCAACAAAAAGAAGTTGAGAGACCCCAAAACTAGAGGAGGAGCTTACAGTCCTAAACTGGCAATAATGAAAATGGAAATAGGAGGTCAAAAGTGAATCTTGTGAATAGAGGAAGGATCACAACTTCCATAATCTCACACCATCATAGAAAAGTTGCATCTGAACCATGTACCTTCTCCAACATGCCCTTCTCCACTCCTCTTCTACTTCCTTTGTGTCACTTGGTAGTGTAGGGGGAAAAATGGATAACCCTTGGAAGGTTCCTTGCGATTGGAAAGGCTTTTCAAGACCCCCATGGTTATCCAACTCCTTTTCAAGACCCCCCTCGTTATACAATAGCTTAATGACATATCCTCCGGTCGGTGCCATAAAATTGACACACAGTGAATGCTCAATCTATTAGAATTATGGATGAATTTACTATGTGTTGCATTGATGTTTTGTCATTGATGTCAACACTAGCTATTATGGTTGGTTACCGACACTAGTTGTTATGGATGGTTACCAACATACAAGTTTTGGTTACCGGTAGAAGATCTAGCATTACCGACAGAAGAGACTATCTATTGGACACTTCTGGTATGTTTGGATCTATGGAATGTGATTGGTTACATTTGATGTGTGCTTCTGGAGAATTTTTTGGTCAGTTGGTATTGACTTGGTAATCAAATTCTATCATACATTCTTGTAAACCCTTACTGACATTGGTTTAAGGTTTTATAGGCAGAGCTTTCACTAAGGAATAGTGATAAGATGCATAAGTGGTGTTGGTGTGGCTTCTAGATGGATTTTAGGATGCTGAAGATGTTCTTTGATCATGCTTAAATTGCTTTAAGACATTGCTTTGGTATGGTGGATCCAGAATAGGTCTGATACCTATCTAGGTTATGGACTAGTATCATGCTAACGTGTACTCTACACGTTACTAGGATGTTTTAGGATGTTTTATGGATTGGTTATTGTTGTTTTGGTCTTAAGCTGACATGGCATATCATTGTAATATGGATTTATGTAATGATCTTATTGTAATATCTTTTAGGTGGCCAACCTAATTGGTTTAGGACTTAGGGTTTGTATAAATGAATGTACGATCTCATTGTAGATCATGGTGTGGAAATAAAAGGGTATTGTGGTCATGAATTATAATATCATATGCGAAGGAATTTAGGTCAATCACTAAGGATTGAGTTGGGATTAAGGAAAGAGGTCAAAGGCCTCTAGTATTGAGCTTAACCAGGACTGTAATCAAGCATGATAGATGTTATCTCTTATAGTTCATTATTCTGGATTGTTGTCCATTTATCTTGAGATGGTTGTAGCCTCTCTACAGTCAATGAGACTCTTTTGTAATGAACAATCCGCTCTAGGAAGTGTGGCTTCATGCATGTGTAGGCCCTTGATTGTATCACATACTTTCTGCAAAAGTATCACCTGACTATGGGTAGAGTTTCCATTGTGGTTTTTCCCTTTAGCAGGTTTTCCACATACAAACCATGGTGTTATGTGGTATGGTTGTATTGTGTTGATTATCCATTTCATTGTTTATTTTAATTACTTATCGATATCTATGTCTATCGACATCTATTTCTGCTTTATCATTACTTAATCTGGTTAAAGGTTATTAAGTGGATTAAAAGTTATAATCTGTTAACAACTTATTCAACCCCCCTCTCATTTTTTCATCGGTTATCCTAACAATTGGTATTAGAGCTTTGGTCATCTTTTGCAGAAGCTTAACCGCTTGAGGTAGATCCTATGATAGCTAACACTTCTAATCCACCGACAACTATTTTCATAAGAGAAATCCCTAAGCTTGATGGAACAAATTATGGGATATGGAAGATTCAGATGGATACTGATCCTAGATGTCTTGGCATGGATATTTGGGAGATCACTAAGAAAGGATACACACCTTATGATCCGACATTTGAAAATCCTGCTCTTGTAGACTTGGCTAAGAATATTCATAATGATTGCAGATCTAGAGAGGCAATCTGGTCTGCACTTACTAATTAGCAGATCATGGGATTGACTGATAAATCATCAACATAGGTTATGTGGGACAAATTGGAAACTCTGAATGAAGGTGATCCTACTATCAAAATTGCTAAACTTGATGGCTACCACGTAAGATATGAAAAATTGAAAATGGAAGATAATGAAAGAATTTTCATGTTTATGGAAAGAGTAAATGAGATTGTTATGGGAATTCAATGTTGTGGAGGTTTTCTGAGTGAAGATGAAATATTTTCCAAAGTCTTGAGAGCCCTTCCACTGGTTTACAAGATGAAGGCAACTGCAATTAATGAGTTGCGAACAATGGCAAACACTTCAGTTAACAGAGACATTTTGATTGGGAAATTATCTTCTTTTGAGCTTGAAGAATTTGGATCCTCTGGAGCTGTAAAATCTGAACCTGCTTTTAATGCATCATCATCATCATCTATTGGCAAAAGTGATTGGAAAGTCCTATATGCAAATGAATTGGAAGACATGAGGAAAGAGGATGAAGAACTTGAGAAACTTGAAGCCTTATTTTCTAGAAGAGTACCTAAAGGACCTACAGGAAGTAAGTATGAAGGAAAAACACCTTTTAAATATTTTTCATGTAATAAAGTTGGTCATTTTGCATCTAGATGTCTTGAAAGGAATGCAAGGTTTGAGGAAAGAGTTAAGAAATATTTGAAGACTAACCAGAACAAATATAGATTCAAGAAAAGTAAACAATGCTACATAGAATATGAGGATGGAGTAACTGATGACTCTAGGGATGAACCGATAGATGACTCTACTAGTGGATCTAGAAATGGAAAGGAATGAGTGTTCTATGCTTTAAATGAAGATGAACTAGAACTGGCTATCAAGAATGAAGAAAAGGACCTAGTAGAAAAAGTTGAAGATAAGGATGAATGGGTAATTGATAGTGGATGCTCACATCATATGACTGGAGATAAAGGGGAATTTATATCCCTCCAAGACTACAATGGTAGTCAAGTCAGATTTGGAGATGGCAAAACATGTATGATCAAAGGTAGAGGTATTATTTCTTTAGATGACAAGAATAACATTGATAATATCTATTATGTAGAAGTTTTAAAGCATAATCTTTTGAGTGTTGGTAAATTGGTGGACAAGGGTTTCCAAATTCAGTTTAAAGACAGAAAATGAAAAATCATTAACAAGACTGGTTTGGAGATTGCAACCGCTACTCAGACTGGAGGTAATATCTTTCACTTGAACACTGGTATTAAGACATGATTGATTGCTTATACTGAGGAGAGTTGGTTATGGAATAAGAGGTTGTTTCATGTTAATTTTGATTGTATTGTTAAAATCAGTTCAACTAAGGCAATTAGAGATATACCTAAGATTATGAAGCCTCATAATCTGGTATGTAAGGAATGTCAATTGGGAAAGCAAGTTAGAACTTCTTTTAAGAGCATACATGATAAATCTAATGATGTAATTGATTTGATTCACACTAACTTATGTGGTCCAACAAGGACTAGAAGCTTTCAAGGTGATAGGTATTTCATGCTGATTATTAATGACTATTCTAGAATGATGTGGGTGACTTTTCTAAGGGACAAGTCTGAAGCCTTTGAGAAATTCAAGATCTTTAAAGAAAAGGTTGAAACTAAAACTGGATTGAAAATCAAATGTCTAAGATGAGATTAAGAAGGTGAGTTCACTTCTCATGAATTTAATAGTTATTGTGAGACAAATGGAATCGGGAGACAATTATGTGCACCTAGGACTCCTTGACAAAATGGAGTAGTGGAAGGAAAGAACAAAATCATTTTGGATGCAACAAGATCTATGATGATGGAATTCAAATTGACTCATATCTACTGGAGAGAAGCAGTGAGTATAATAGTCTACACATTCAACATAGTTCACATCAAAGGTGAAATTGGTAAGACCCCTTATGAACTATGGTTTGGATATACACCTATTGTTAAGTATTTCATAATTTTTGGAAGTAAATGCTATATCAAAAGAGATGATTCAATTGGAAATTTTGATTCTAGATGTGATGAAGGGATATTTCTTGGTTACTCAATTCAAAGCAAATCATATAGATGTTATAACAAAAGATTGCAGAAAATTGTGGAGAGTACTAATGTGAAAGTAGATGAGTAGTACATAAATCATTCTATATCATATGATAGGGAATTGACAGTGGGAATGATCATAACTAAACCGACAATGCCTCAACCGATACAGGAAGCTGAGACAGTTACACCAACACAATCAGAAAATTCAGCTATGACTGATGATCAAAGTAGTGAACCTGAAGTGTACAAGACACCAAGGTATGTAAGATTAAATCACTCTAAAGATCAAATCATTGGAGATATGAACAAGGGAGTTATGAATAGAAGAAGACTAGAAAATGAAGAGGTTTGTCTTATTTCTCAAGTTGAACCGACAACTATTATTGAAGCTTGTAAGGATAAACATTGGTTAAAGGCTATGGAAGATGAATTAGATCAGATAGAGAAGAATGAAACTTGGAATTTAGTTCCCAGACCTAAAAATAAGAATGTTATTGGAACTAAATGGGTTTATAGGAATAAACTAATTGAAGATGGTCAAGTTGTAAGAAAAAAGGCTAGATTTATTTGTAAAGGATATTTTCAAATGGAAGGAATTGTCTATGGTGAGACATTTGCACCTGTAGCTAGAATTGAAGCTGTTAGACTATTTATTGCCTATGCATCTTATAAGAACTATAAGGTTTATCAAATGGATGTTAAATGTGCATTTTTGAATGGTGAACTTGAGGAAGAAGTATACATTGAGTAGCCTAATGGATTTTCACTGACAGATGATAAACATAGGGTTTGAAGATTGAAGAAAGCTATATATGGTTTGAAACAAGCTCCTAGATCTTGGTATGCAAGGTTGGATAAATATCTTTCGAAGCTTGGTTTTACTAAAGGTAGTGCTGATAGCAATTTGTATTACAAAATTACTAATGATGATATTCTGATTATTGAAGTATTTGTTGATGATATCATTTTTGGAGGAGAAGATAAATTGTGCATGGAATTTGCTAACAATATGAAGAATGAATTTGAAATGTCCATGATTGGTGAGATGAAATTTTACTTAGGTTTGTAGATTACTCAAACTGACAAAGGAATTTTTATCTGTCAAACTAAGTTTCTGAGGAAATTGTTGAAGAAGTTTGGTATGGAAAATTCCAAACCGGTAAGTACTCCTATGGTGACAAGTGAGAAATTATCTATCAAGGATACTTCTAAACCGGTAAATTTGACAAGGTATAAGTCTATGATTGGTGGTCTGTTATATCTAACTCAGACTAGACTAGATATTATGAATGCAATAAGTATTGTTTAAAGGTATCAAAGTAATCCTAAAGAAAATCATGAATGTGTAGTGAAGAGGATATTCTGGTATTCGTAAGGAACAACAAAATATGGCTTATGGTATTATAAAAATGATGATTTCACTTTATGTGCATATACTAACTCAGTTATGATACCGATGATAGGTAGAGCAATTTTGGTGGAGCTTTTTTTCTTGGAAAGAAACTGGTTTCATGGATCAACAAAAAATAGTCATGCATTTCTTTATCTACTGTAGAAGATGAGTATGTTGCAACAAAAGCTAATTGCACTCAAGTCTTGTGGATGAAGCAAATGTTGAAGGATATCAGGATAAATTGTAGTGAACCAATAGTTATCTACTGTGATAACTCTACAACTATTGACCTGTCTAAACATCCAATATTTCATTCTAAGACTAAGCATATATCAATAAAGTATAACTTTCTGAAGGACAAGGTATAATGGAAGGAAGTCAAATTGGTTTATGTGAACACTAAAGAACATATCACAGATATATTCACTAAACCGCTATCCAAGGAATCATTTGAGTATTTGAGAGATAGGTTAGGGGTTTCTGCCCCTCCGACAGAGACTTGATTGATGCAGTCTATCATCAGTTTGACATGCATTATCAGAGATATTAATAATTTCGACACTAATGAGTGGTGCTACTACTCAGAGGGAGTAGTCAACTTTGAAATTCAGAGGATTATATTATTGCTTTGATATTTTTGTCAAATTTCTGGAATTGATGTCAAAGGGGGAGAGATATTGATGTGAAAAATAAAAAAAGGAGTTGTATACATTAGGGGGAGAGATATATTCAGAACTTTACATAGATACCATTCACATAGGGAGAGCTATTGATATTCATAAAAATTTTGGTTGTCTTCCATAGGGGGAGATTTGTTTGGCATTTCTTGGTACTTAGATGTTTTTTACATCTAGTGTTGCCATCAATGCCAAAGGGGGAGATTGTTGGCATTATGGATGAATTGATTATGTGTTCCATTGATGTTTTGTCATTGATGTCAACACTAGCTGTTATGGATGGTTACCGTCAGACAGGTTTTAGTTATCGGTAGAAGATCTAGTGTTACCGACATAATAGACTATTTGTTGGACACTTCCGGTATGTTTGGATCTATGGAATGTGATTGGTTACATGTGATAGTGCTTCTGGAGCATGTTTTGATTAGTTGGTATTTAATTGGTAATCGGATGCTATCATACATTCTTGTAAACCCTTACCAACATTGGTTTAAGGTTTTAGTGGTAGAGATTTTACTGAGGAATCATGACAAGATGCATAAGTGGTGTTGGTGTGGCTTCTAGATGGATTTCAGGATGCTAAAGATGTTCTTTGATTGTACTTCAACCACTTGAAGACATTGCTTTGGTGTGGTGGACTCAGAATAGGTCTGGTGCCTATCTAGGTTATGGATTGGTATCATGCTAACATGTACTCTACACATTATAGGGATGTTTCAGGATGTTTTATGGATTGGTTATTGTTGTTTTGGTCTTAAGCCGACATGGAATATCATTGTAATATGGATTTATGTAATGATCTTATTGTAATATCTTTTAGGTGGCCAACCTAATTGGTTTAGGCCTTAGGGTTGGTATAAATGAATGTAAGATCTCATTGTAGATCATGGTGTGGAAATCAAAGGGTATCGTGTGTTAGATAATTGATTAATCCCAAAGGCACTGAGAGGGGGGGTGAATTAGTGTCTAATTGGTAAATGAGTGATTTAAAATTATTTGCAATTCTATAACTGAGATTAATATGCCGGTAAGCAAACAATAATGCAGTAAAGAGAAACAAAGGAATCAACATCAATGCACACCATAACATAAATATTTTGGTGAGGAAAACCAGTAAGGGAAAAACCTCGGTGGGATTTGTGACCCACAATATTTACTCACTGGCCATATAAATAAATATTACTTAGTACAAAAGGGGTCTTCACATGAAATAAGGCCAACTGCCTAGAGCTCATTGCTCAACAACAAAAGTGGAGTCTCACTGACTACAACATCACACTGATGTAAACACAAAATGAACTCTTACAACTTGCATCAAAATGCTGGATGAGTTCATTGTTATGCTTTTTCTGATACCAGTTCTGCCTTTGCCAAAAACCCTAGCTGGTATGCTGTCAAATGATTATGCTTATACATAATAGTCTTCTCTATACTCTACTTCTTATTCGCTCCAAAATGAACACATCAAAATGCATATACAACTATTCGCTATCATATCCTATCTTATCTCATATTATCACTTTCTACTTTTTAAATGACCTACAAAAACTCATAAGTATATAAGTCTTTACAATACAACATGTTGACCATATAATTATAATTTACATTATAATTTATTTTGCATAAACAATATTTATTGTCAAGTCGGCCTGGAATGCAGGTATAATCTTCTACCGGTGTAAACTGGATGCCAGTGTGAATAAGCCTTGTTGTATCTGCCGATGCCGGAAGGTGAATTCTAAGGCTAGTTGAACCTATGGAACCTTGTTGCCATCAATGACAACATCTACCTTTCTCATCTGAGTGTATAATGCCAACAATCTCCCCCTTTGGCTTTGATGGCAACACTCATGAGAAAAATAAAAAATTGTGAATCCAAAATTGTGATTGCTCTCCCTGAGCAAATGATCTTGTCATCTTCTTCTGTTCACTTTTCCCCATGCCTTGTTCAGTACATTTTTCTCATTATACCACTCTCCCTTTGACATCAATGACAAAGGATGTAATTTTTTTTCAAAAATTCAAAAGTTTACTTAGATCCCTGAAGTCTGTTGTGTGCAATTTGAAAAATATCCGCAAGAACTAAGTTCAGACCCTGCATGAACTTCGTACTGTCGGTAATTATTGTTTCTATTTGCCTAATCATTTTGATAAGATAGTGCATTTGTTGTTCCAGTGTTCTATCTCCTTGAATTGTAGCCTTTGATAGTGCATTCCGGTGAGTGATTAGATTGTCCAGTCTTGGACCAAACTTATTCTTCAACTCCCTAGCTTTCATTTTCAGTCTTGCCTTTTCTTTTTCAAGATTTTAAATCTTCTCCTCATGTATAGCCATCTCCTATTCTATGACTGATGTTAGTTTAGAAGAACCAATTATATTATCCACAATATCATCAATTTCTTTTTGAGTTTTTCTGATCTGATCATCAATATCTTCTGTTAGTTGATGAGGTTTACAAGCTTCCCGCTATAATTCCTTATACTCCAAAATGGTAGAATTCAATGTTGGTAGCAGTGTATCAATCTGTTGTGAACATTCCTTTACTATTTTACTAAAGAATACCTCCTTTTCTTTATCAAATTTTTCTTGAATAGTCTCCTCATTTATTTTGTCTAATGACTGAAAGTTAGTAGAAATGAATTTGGACAATGTGTCCAATTTACCTATCGAGCCAACAATATGATCTACCTTGCACTTCGGTGCAATTATCTGCATAATTGGTATATAATCATTGATAGTCTTCAATGCTAAGGTATTAAACTCCATTAGTTTCTTTATAGAATCCAATAGTACTTCTGTGATAGATGTTGGTCTGAAATCAAAAATTGAAGTACTGGGAGAGGTTCCTTGGTTCTGCATTATCTTTCTTCTCTTCTCTTGATTTCTTTGTCCTTTCCTCTATAATCTGTTCAACTAACTTAATCACTTCCTCTCCCTTATTCTCATACTTATCCTTTGTCGGTTCATATGCTATATGTTCTTGTGATTTATCTGCCAGTATCTTAACATCAATGACCTTAGTAGTATCTATATTTATATCCTGCTGAGTGTCAACTGCCTTGACTGGTGATTCAGAGATCTTGACATTTACAGATTCTGATTTCTTCTCCTAAAAAATTTCTTTATCTACAACAATTTCTGAAAAAGAGGTATCATCCATTGTAATGTTGATGTCCTGAGTGTCAACCTTCATTGTGAATAGAACGTTTGACTCAGGGTCAACCGCATCTGTTGCTTTTTCTTCCTCTGATGTCTTTTCTATAGGATGATTCTGTACTTCTGCCCGTGCCTCTGCTGCTTTCGGTGGGGTGTCCTGAGCCTTTGGTGGTAAGTTGTCCTTTATTGTTAAGTGAAGAACACTGCCAACCTTAATCTTCCCTTTATCACCTTTTTGGTATACCTTAGTAAAATATTTATCGACTTTTTGTCTTTCTTTTTCTTCTCTTTTCTCTTTCTCCATAAAGAAAACACCCCATTTGTCTGTTGTCTCATCTGCGATTTCCTTTGTCCTGCCAGCCATGAGGCTTACTTATCAGTGAACACTTATAAAAATAGTCTTGTTAGTCTCCGCTATCAATTCATCTATTTCTTGTCTAGACTTTGCTGGATGAACAACCAATTGTGCTTCAACCTTCAATTTCTTGTCCAATTCCATGATGGACATTCTTTTTGACTCAAGTCTTAGATATAATTCATTGGGGAGAACATCAATGACTTCAATAAGAACTTTCTTATATATATCTAAATACAAGATTATGCTTTCTTCAATAGTGTTCTTATCTGAATGATAAAACTTACTGACATTGCTGAGATTACCATCCTGAGTTATTTTGTTAACGAGCTCTTCTGGGGAAAGTGTATCAGACATCTTTGGTGTCAATTTCTTTTGTGTAATCTTCTTCTTTGGACCACTAGGCTCTCTCACAACCTGCTCTTTCTTCCTAAGTGTCCTTGTCTTCTTAGGTGACGAAGTAGGTGCTGGTGGAGATTTTCTCTTCTTCTTATCCACCCTTTTAAATTCCCCAGCTTTGTCACTATCAGTCTCAGATGAGGTAATAACAGGGGAAACATGTGTTACCGGTTGCTGGTCAGATTTTCTTTCTTTTATGCTTGCAGCAACACCACTCAACTGATCAAGTTTCAATAATCCCTTGGTAACATCTTAGACAAATTTTGAAGCATCTTTCAATATTCCATCCCTTTTCTTTCTTTGCTTCTAAATAGCAACATCTTTCTCTATGGTTTCAGCAGTGCCAAAGATCTTCTCAGTAGGTTCCGGTGGGGCATCTAGAAGTCTCTTGGCATAAGTTTCTAGAATGTTGGTGTCCACTTCAAATCCTATTTCTGTTACCCAAATAGTTCTATGTGTGACAACCTCCATCCATATTTCATCTCTCTTTATAATAAAGCATATTAATTTTTCATACTTATCAACAATACTCTGAGGGATTCTTTCCCTTTGCCTCATTCTTGCATGAAAGGTTTTGAAGTATTCCCTTACCTTCTTGTTTCCTTCTGAACCCATGCCAGAGATTGCCTCCTTAATTTGTTTTCCACCAAAAATATCATAGGCAAAGTCTCTATGGACTATGTCGGGAATCTCCTTTAAGAAGTATAGCATCAAACATACAATTAAATTCCCAAATTTGAATGTTCCCTTTTTATCACCATTGATTTTGTCCAAGTTGTCTATCAATTCATCTTTTAACCATTCACAAAGATCAATTTTTGCATTATTCTTTACCATTTCATAAGCACTATGAATGCAACCTATTTGTACGTACAACCTTGTAACCAATAACCATGATAGCATATTTAACATTGTCATCAATTATGTCAGTTACCCTAAGTGATCTGTTATCAAATGTAGTGCCGGTTAGATTCATAACACCTTTGTTTGGAATTTTCTTCTTCTTCTCAGTCCTTGTGCCAGTAGAGGGTAAACCTATAACAACTTTAACAACTTCCTTGGTGATTTTGAAGATGGAGTCAAGCCATAAGAATTCATTGTGAACTCTACTTAGAACATATCGAATAATTTCATCTTCAAATTCAGGCATATGAAGGATGTCTACGAACCCTAAATCTTTCACAATCTTATGTTCAGGTTTGATTACACCTTGGTTATTTGTAATGACTTTCATAAACATGTTCTTTATATCCTCATACCCTAAATCTTCAATATTATAGTGAATGTATGCCCTATGGTCTTCTGTGAATGCGACCCTTAAGAATTTTAAAAAATGCTCCCACAGAGTCGTCCATCTTGGCTATCTTAGAAATTATCTTAAAAACTGGTCTAGGACATTTGATATTCTCCACAACAATAGGGTTTGCTATGAATTCGGGAAAGGAAGATGAAGAAGCCATGACACAAAATAAATACCTTTTTCTGTCTAATGCAAGTGAAAACCTTGGATGCCCTAGAAAATCTTTGTTACTTCGCTTCTTGAATGTCGATGCTCTACTTCTATGCTCTTTGAATACTTGAATGCTTGGTGAGTCAAAATGAAATCTTTGAATGCTTTATAGCCAAGAAGCTAACTAACAACTGCATTAAATGCTTCATCGATTAGTGAATTTCCATTGTAACTCAGCATATGTGTCAGTAAAGAAGGATTATGACTTCTTACCATCATTTGAGGGCAAAAATGCATGATCTTCAATTAGTTGCCTTACCCCTAAGGATTATTCCTTAGTTAGATAAATAATTTCCTACCGATGCAGGATTGCTTTGTTCTACCGGTTTAGAGCCAGATTCATCATTTCTCTGATCTGTCTTCTTGACCCATTGTTTAGAGAATTCTTGCTTGATTTCATTCACCTTTTCCTTAGCTTTGTCATTAGATCCTCTTTTTTTTTTCCAGTACATTTTTGCTTATGCAAAATATTGCAATATGCCCAATCTTGTTGCATGCATAACAAATTGCATTGTTTCTTTGAATAAATTTTCCATTACCTTGTTCGGTTTGAGTTCTGCTTTGATTAGATAGATGTCCAAATCTACCACAAGCATGGAATTTTACATTCATTCTGCAATTATTTGATCGATGACCATATTTATTGCATTTGGAACATTGATCGGTAAATGAGTTTGTATTCTAATTATTCCTATATCTGCATTGATTTGCTCTATGACCAAATTTGTTGCAATTAAAACATTTGCCATTGAATTTATAAGCATTGGGTTGCCTTACTGGTTTGTTGTGATCATGATTATTTGTACTTCTAGAACTTTCTCCATATTTAAATCCAAGTCCAACTATTTCTCCATCAGGTCTTTGACTTTTCAGCATATCATCAAGCTTGGCTGAGCTCTTTTTGAATTTGTCTTTGTATTCTTTTGCAATGACCGACTCACTTTCCAGAGTGCTGACTTGTCTCATAAGTTCCTCTTTGTCATGTTGCATCTGAATAAATTCTATTTTAATCATATCATTTTCATGACTAAGCCTTATAGATTCATCTGATCTTTCATTAAGTCATTTGGCCAAATCTTTGCGATTCTTCATTCTGTCTTCAATATCATTACATAGTCTCATGGTTAAGTCTTGCATCTCATTCTTCATGTTACTGTTCTCTTGTCTTAGTTTCTTTGCAATATCTCTGAGGGTTTCTTTTTCTCCATCATCTTGTTTTTACAGTTGCTCACACAATTCTTTTATCTTATTCTGTGCCATGATTAGGTTTTCTTGAAGTGCTTTGATGAATCCTTGAGAAGATCTGAGTTCTTCTTCCAGTTTGATATTATTTAATTTTTCTGCATCAAAATATTCAATAGCCACTTCCAACTGTTGTCTCAAATTTTCCATCGGTATTGGTTTCAGAATCTTCCTCAAGCTGTTAGGCTTCTGCAAATAGAGGACCAAGCTCTGATACCAATTGTTAGATAATTGATTAATCCCAAAGACACTGAGAGGGGGAGTGAATCAATGTCTGACTGGTAAATGAGTGATTTAAACTTATTTGCAATTTTGTAATTGAGATTAATATGCCAGTAAGAAAACAATAATGTAGTAAAGAGAAACAAAGAAATCAACATCAATGAACACCATAACACAAATATTTTGCTGAGGAAACCTCTGTGGGATTTGTGACCCACAATATTTACTCACTGGCCATATGAATAAATATTACTTAGTACAAAAGGGGCCTGCACATATAGGAAGGCCAACTACCTAGAGCTCACTGCTCAACAACAAAAGTGGAGACTCACTGACTACAACTTTACACTGATGTAAACACAAAATGAACTCTTACAACTTGCATCAAATGCTAGATGAGTTCGCTATTATGCTCTGTCTGATACTGGTTCTGCCTCTACCAAAAACCCTAGCCGGTATGTTGTCAAATGATTTTGCTTATATAGAATAGTCTTTGCTCTGCTCTGCTTCTTATTCGCTTCAAAATGAATACATGAAAATGCATATACAACTATTCGCTATCATATCCTATCTTATCTCATATTATCGCTTTCTAATTTTTAAATGACCTACAAGAACTCATAAATATATGAGTCATTACAATACAACATGTCGGCCATACAATTATAATTTACATTACAATTTATTTTTCATAAACAATATTTATTGCCAAGTCGGCCTGGAATGTTGGTGTAAACTGGATGCCGGTGTGAATAAGCCTTGTTGTATTTGCTAGTGTCAGTAGGTTGAACCTGTGGAACCTTGTTGCCATCAATGACAACATCTACCTTTCTCATCTGAGTGTATAATGGCAACATTATGGTCATGAATTGTAATATCATATGCAAAGGAATTTAGGTCAATCAATAAGGATCGAATTGGTATTAAGGAAAGAGGTCAAAGGCCTCCAGTATTGAGCTTAACTGAGACTATAATCAGTCATGGTAGATGCTATCTTTGGCAGTTCAATATTCTGGATTGTTGTCCATTTATCTTGAGATGGTTGTAGCCTCTCTATAGTCAGTGAGACTCTTTTGTAATGAGAAATACGCTCTAGGTAGTGTGCCTTCCTCCATGTGCAGGCCCCTCATTGTATCACACTTTGTTCAGAAGTATCATCTAACTATGGGTAGGATTCCCACCATAGTTTTTACCTTTACCAAGTTTTCCACGTACAAATCATGGTGTTATGTGGTATGGTTGCATTGTGTTGATTATTTGTTTCATTGTTTAGTTTAATTTCTTACCGGTAGTTGTGTCTACCAACATTTGTTTTTTCTTTACCAGTACTTAATTTGGTTAAAGATTATTAAGTGGATTAAAGTTATAATATGTTAACAACTGATTCACCCCCCTCTTAGTTGTTCACTGATTATTCTAACACAATCCTACTGTTTCATTTTTTAAACAATTATCGTACACACTTGCATAATAATTTCCATTGCCTATGCTAGTCAAAATACAAATCTATTAGCTATATAGGAAAATATGGGAATTCTAAAATAGCCCTACATTGTTCACACATGCAAACTACCTTGAAGGCATTGCTTTGAAATTCCAATTATCTTGTCAACTGTAAACTTCAAAAGGTTTGTATGCATGCAACCTGCTTGACTTGCATTTTGAAATCCCTATTCTTAAAGCTAACATAGAATTTTCATTTACTTTTATCAGTTTTATCCTGAACAGGCAATCCTACCGTGATTTTGTTTTCCTTATGCCCCATTATTCACATCTCTTTCAATCAAGGTCTACACTTGATTAGACACTTAGTTTTCATTCATGTCTATCTTTATGACAGTTGCTTAGATCCCAAGGAACCATGTTTTTTTCTCAAGATCATAGAAGCTTCATCATTCACTTCATTGAGAGCCAAGTTTATAATTTTAAACCTCAACCGTTGATGCTACTCAAGCAATTTTGATCAGACAACTAGGCTAACTTTGAAATCCACATAAAAATTTATTGTGTGTTCGAGAAACCACGTTTGATTTTGAATAATCATGAGGAATCTCCTGCATACTCACATCCCTCTTTGATCTTCATGAAATGAGCAAGTGGAGACATGAGGCACACATTCATTAGATTTCTCATCCCCAGCGGGCTCACCAATAACTTCAATGCTGATAGAAAACATATGCATGGCTATGGAAAAAAATGCCCCATTTCACCTTAGTATGTTTCATACTTTCCACAAGGTTACAGGTCCTATTCCCTTTATGTCCTACCATCTTGTGGGAGTGCAGAGTATCAAAGTTTCATTAACTGCTTGAACTTTTCAAAACATACTCATCTCCCATGTTCCCACGTCCTTCCAATTTTCCCTATTTTGTAACTTGTGGGGCTATGGGATATACACTTCAACCATTCCTCTCATTGGCAATCCAGGACCGACCATTGCCAAATATTTCACAAAAGTGTGAGGTCCCTCCTGTTCCACCAACATACAACCCATAGGCCCACAACATACATCTTACCAACACAAACTGTATACACCTAAAAATGGCCTGAAGATAATTAATTAGATAAACAATTATTTAATTAACCCCCCTTCCCAATTTAATTGATTTCATTAACAATTTTATTAAATCTCATTCATCTACTTATTAATAAATCTAAGGATTTATTAAATAGGTTCATCTCAATAGTCCCCTTTGATTAATTAATCCAAATTAATTAATCCTCCCCCCATTTAATTCATTTCTTCTAATCCATTAATTAATTAAAACAAATCAATTTATGGGTTGTTGAAAGTTAATTAGCCTTTTCTTATTATTTGAATTTCTAAATTCAAATTACCCACATGCCTCCTAACTTCTAACCACCTAATCTAACCATCCCCCATAGCCTAACCCATTCTACCTAACCTTGGGGTTTAACTAACTCTATCCTATCTTGCACATCCTAACCTTCTTATCCTAGCCTCCTATGGTGTGGATATTCTTCCCTTGAGACATGTGGCACTTTGGCCACATGTATCTTCTCTTGGACACTTTCCCTCTCATGAGAAATACTCCTTAACACTTGTCACCATAGAGATGACAAGTGTCTCTTCCTCCAACCTCTTCTTCAACCTCCAATTTCATCCTTGATATCTTTAGACTCAATCTTGATCGTTGATTCCTGCCACCTCATCCTTGGCCTTGGAAATCCTATAAATATCCCCCATTTTGGAGCACAAAGGATCCCATCTCATATCAATTTAGGCATTGTTACTATAGGCACATCCATTCTAGAATATCATTTGAGCATTGTTGTTATAGGCAATTGCATCTTAGATCTAGTTTAATTTGATCATTTTCTAGAATAATTTTTGAATCATGTAGATTAATCAGTCTCTTTTCTAACTTAATTGCATCATCATCATAGCTTAATCATGCATATCATCAACTTAATTATGCTATTGGATCAATCTAGCATAATCAATCTCATCTAGCTTGCATATCATCATCATTTCAAATCCTCCGTCTAGGTGTAGTCAAGTCACTAGGATTGCTTATCCAGATCTAAGAGAAAATCCATACTCACATCTCTTAGGAGGTGATAGGTCGCTTTGTCATTATTTATCTTTTATTTTCTTATAATTTTCTAACCATGATTGTAATGATCTATTGAGTGTTTGTGTTGTAGCTGCAGGTACCTTACTTCACAAGCATGATACACTCAACCTTGTGGGGGCATGAGGTTCTCTTAACATGCAACTCATTATAGACCTCCATGAGATCACAAAATAGAATTCTCAAGGAAAAACACAATGCGGGATGCAAAATCTACTACCATTTACTACAAATGCAACCCACAAGCCCGCAATGCGAATAATAAGGAACATATACAGCTTGTAGGAAGTGGGATAGTGAAACTTGAGGCATCAAAGTGACCACATGCAACCTGATATAAGGGTTCAAGGGGTCATGAAAAAAAGCTATGCCTAGGGGATACATTATAAAGGGAACTTTATTAAAAACTCTTAAGAGAAACCCTTTGCAATAAAAAATATAAATAGAATATCAACTCATGGACCACTAATTGACATCTTGTTGACACATTCTTGTTAAACAAAAATGCAAATTTGCAAAAAAATTCCAATCCTAATAGTGGCTCTTATTGCAGATACATGCCCTTTGTAGGCATGATAAGAATCTAGGTCTTTGGTTGAAGTAGACCAAGTGCATAATCCATTGGGCTCATAACCACTGTGTATATTGCCTTCAAGAAATAGACCCAAACTCTGGTTTGGTTGCCCTAGGTTACCAAAATATAGAACCAAAATTTACCTCTATCAAAAATATGATTCTCATTTAAGCATGTGATCATCAATTTGATAATACCATTGAGAACAAATTGACCACATACATAATCCTTAGCACATTCAATCATATCCTTGAACATTCCTCCATCACTATCAAATGTTCTATACTGATGTTCAATATTATGTATTGAAAATTTTGTCATAATTTCTACTCCATCATCCATAGATGGATATGTTCTACATATATTAGGTAATGTATCAGTGTATAATATGTAGCAGTTGTTATATATAATCAAATAACTAATCAACAGACAATCATCAATAACTTCACCATTTGATTGTCTCACCTAAAACTCAAATCCCTAATTTTGATTTACACATTTCACTCTTAGTAGGGACACACATTAACCTTTGATCAATTTCATGACTCCTTGCTTCATCAAGCACACCATGCTCACAAGCATCTGAACTATGCTCAATAGCATCCTGACAATCAACACTGAATGAAGATTCAGTATCATAAAGTGACATTACATTAGATATAACTGTTGGAAAATGCACACTCCAATGAGAAATTGTAGGTGATTGAAGGTTTTGTCATTGATGGAAACCTTGCAATAATATGATATCGGCAAGACAATTATATCGGCACTGACACCAACAGACTCTACATCGGCATACATAACACCGGCAGTGAAAGGAAGGATACCAACACCTTGGCCGATTTCAATTTTGTTTAAAATGTATTTTGTAATTAATTGTAAAATCATTGTAAGCCGACATGATGAGTTGTAATATGACTCATATGTATGAGATCATTGTAGATCATTTTGTAATAAGGTGATAGGCAAAATTATGTACACCTAATATGTGAATTATTGGTTAAGGGCTTATGTATGTAGCAGAGCTTAAACCGGCACTGGATCTGGCATAGCAGATGCTAATCTGAAGCAGTACAAGACTTTGGATTAATATAATCCATTTTTGTAAGTCAGTGTGACTTCTTTTGTAATTGAGCAGTGAGCTCTAGGCACTTGGTCTTCCTGCATGTGCAGGCCCCTATTGTAAGAATAATATTCCCTTATTGGCCAGTAAGCGAATATTGCGGGTCACAAATCCCACCGAGGTTTTTACCACATTGGGTTTCCTCATTAAAATACTATGTTATGGTGTTATTCTCATGTGGTTGTTGTTATTCTTGTTTATTGCATTATTTCTGGTTTACCTTACCAGTACACAGTTTTAATATGTTTTTTATATTTTTTAAGACAAGTAAATTTATTTACCAGTTAGATACTAATTCACCCCCCCTCTCGGTATCTTTGGGAATCTTAACAATTGGTATCAGAGCCTGGTCCTCTATTTTCAAAAGCCTAACAACTTGAGGAAGATCTTGTCACTGGTAGAGATGAAAAACTTGAAAAAACAATTAGACACAACTCTTATAGACTATGATGCAGAAAAGGTGAAGAATATAAAACTTGAAGATGATCTAAAGGCTGCTCAAGATATTATTCAAGCACTTCAAGAAAATTTTACTATTGCAAGGAACAAGAGAATATAAATTTGTGAAAAAATGCAGAATGAGGAAAATGAAAAGGAAACTCTTAATGATCTGGTGAACAAGCTAAGACAAGAAATTAGTACAACAAAGAATGAGATGTAGGATATGACTATGAGATTTTGTAAAGAAATTGAAGATAGAAAGAAGAATGAAGAAGACTTGGTTAGAAGCCTAAATGATGCTAGAAATGAAAACACAAGACTCAGTCATGAAAATGATATGTTGAAGACAGAGCTAATGTACACACAAAATGACAAAACTGAACTCATGAGATAGAAAGGAATCTTGGAGAACAAATTGATTGCTGTAAATCATCACAAGGAGAAATTCAAGAAAAGTTCAGAAGAACTTGGTGACATGCTGAAGAATAAAAAATTTAATAGTGATACAAATGGACTTGGCTTTGAAATTGGTGAAAGCTCCAGTACTGCAAAAAATCATAATCATAACAAACTGGTAAGACAACCTACTGTTTACAAATTTAATGGAAAATGCTTTAACTATAACAAGTATGGTCATAGAGAAAATCAGTGTAGATCTCAAAATTATCAAAACACTAATACACCATCTGGTCAATGTTCCAAATGCAAAAAAGTTGGTCATAATTTAGAAAATTGCAGGATGAATGTGAGATGTTATGTTTGTGGAAGATTTGGGCACTTATCTAATCAATGCAGAACACACACCGGCATAGGATATGGGAAAGCTATTCAGAAGAACAATGTGACTTGTTATGCCTGTAACAAGATTGGACATATTGCTAAATTATGTAGAAGCAAGTCCTCACCGACAAATAACAAAGGTCCTAGTTTGAAAGGTAAAGAAAAAGTTGAAGAGGTAAAGCAAGAATTCTCAAAACAATGGATCAGAAAATCAGATCAAAATATTGATGGGAATACTCCTCCACCGACATAACAGAGTAACAATCCACCGACAGGAGAAACTTCATCTAACTGAAGAAAATTCTTTTGGGGATTTAGCAACAAAATGAAAAACATGCTATTATTCCCTCGGTTGATGGTAAGAAGTTGAAATTACTTCTATACCGGTAGATGAGTTAATTTGTGACTTAACCGACAAGAATTAAATGTGGTAGTTGGCAAAAATAACATTATAAAGCAAGTGTTTTGGCTCCTTTTTCATTCACCAAGCATTCAAATCTTCGAGAGTGTGAAAATTCCTAAGAGAAGCCATTCCAAGTGAAGAAGTGAAGCAATCCATCAAATCTTTCATCCTTAAGGCAGATTGAGGTATTTATAGCTATGGCATCTTCATCCACTCCTGAATTTATTACAAACCCTACTATTGTTGAAGTTGTTAGGCGACCTAGACTCGTATTTCAGCTAGTTCCCGAAATCACAAAGAAAGATGATAACATAGGTGCATTTTCTCAAATCCCTAAAGGAGTAGTATATGCTAAAGACCCTAGGATGTATGTACATTGTCATATTGAGGAATTAGGTGATGATGAGATTAAGAACATGTTTAAAACTGTGATTTGTGATGAATCCAGAAATGTCAAACCCAAACATAAGATAGTAGAAACCCTAGGTTTCACTGAAATTCTTAGTATCCCAGATTTTCCCAAGGATATCATAAGGATTGTGCTAAGAAGAGTACATGGTGAATTTTTCTAGTTAGACTCTATTCATAAAATCACAAAAGAAGCTGTAAAATTTGTAACAGGGTTACCCTCCAACGGTAACAGATCGGACAAAACAAAGAAGGTCTCAAATGACACAGTGATAAACCTAACTGGTGCAACATTTGATAAGATATCTCTAAGGGTAAACAATGTGAAAGATATAAATGTCAGATTTATTAGTATGATCTTAGGTTATAAGGCTACACATGCAAAGAGGTTAAACTCAGTTTCTAGCCTATGTATCAAGAGTGCCTATGATATGGTCAATGATAATGCAAGGATAGATATATGCGAATGGCTTAAAGATGAGTTGATAGACAATTTGGGAAAGATCAAAAGAGATAAGAAAGGAACATTCAGATTTGGAAACTTACTTGTTTGTCTGATGCTGTACATAACCAAACAAGTACTCGATATTGGGTCAAGAGATTTTGGTTTTGACATACCGGTAGGAAAAAAACTATTAGATTTACTAAATAATATGGGAGAAAATAGGGAGAAAAACCTAAATGAGCATTTTCAAGCATTGAAGGCTCAAATGAAGACTAGAGTAAGACTATCACAAGCTATTGTGGATAAGTATCAAAAGGAAATCTATTTTGTGATCAAGAAAGATGAAATTTGGATGGAAGCAATTATCCCTCGAACTGTTTGGGTAACTGAAATGGGCTATGAAATAGATGACAACACCATATAAACATATGCAAAAGCCCTCCTTGAAGCTCCAAAGGAACCAGAAGAGGAAGTTTTTGGAAATGCTGAAACAATAGAAAGTGGAATTCAAACTAGAAAAAGGGTTAAGAAGGTTGAAGCAACCATAAGGAAAGGAACCCGACAGGCAAAGGCAATCAAGGAAGATGTTCTGAGACAAACTGGTATAAGTGAAAGTGAGTTGGAAGCACCTCAACTGGAAACTCATCTTTCACCGGTTGGAACTTCTTCTGAAAGTGATATACCTATTGTATTTAAAAGGGTTGAAAGGAAAAGAAAACCCTCATTGACACCCTCTCCTACACCTAAAAGGACAAGGTAGATGCAACAGGCAGTAAGGCCTCCGATGAAGAAGATGACTCCTAAGAAGAAGGTGAAACAAACTATTGCTCCTATAGACAAACTTCTTAGTGAAATCATAGAGGATGGTAAGTTGAAAACCATCAATAAAATATACAATACACTATCAGCTGATGATAAGGAAATTATAGAGAACAGTGTAATTTTACACTTAGATATATAAAAGAAATACTTAATGGAAATTGTTGATGAAATTCCAAATGACTTGTATAGGAGATTAGAAGCTAGAAGATTAGCTATTGTTGATCTAGATAAAAAGATTAAGATTGAAAAATTACTGGTAGTACATCCAATTAACTCACTTGATGAAATAGACAAATTAATCAGTGAGGCTAACTGAACAATATTTTCTACTACTCACTGGCATGTAGCATTAATGGTAGGAAGACTAAAGGAAGTTTATGAGGAAACTGTTGATGCATGGGATATTTTCTTTGTGGAGAAAGAAAAAAAGGAAGAATTACTTAGACCTAAGACTATTAAAGTATATCAAAAGGACATAGATAAAGGGAAAGGTAAGATAGGTGGACCACCAAGCCTAAAAATAACTAACAATATGTCTCCACCTCTTTCAGATACTCCACCGGTAGACACTACTGAAAATCAACTGGCCACTGAGAGTATGGAAACTTCGGTAGAAGATATAAATCTTGAATTAGAAATTTTTTATACAGTAAATGTAGACACTCAAGAAGTTAACGTTGTGGTTAATAGAGAAACCACTAAGGATAAGGAGAAAGATGTGACTACTGAGTCACCGATTGCAGAGATTGAGATAAACACAGAAAAACTAGCACTGACAGAGCAACCGACAAAGGATACCACTGAGAAATTGGTAGATACAATAGATAAACCATCTGAAGAACCGACTAAGGAAAGTTCAGAGGTACAAACCGAGATTACATTTGAGAAACCTTCTGAGACATAGTTAGAGAAACCAAAACCAGTACAGGTTGAAGCATAGGTACAGACAAAAACAGTGCCACCGACCTAAACTGAAAAGCATAAACCTTTGTTTGTAGAAATGCAAACACAGACAGACCTACCAGAGGTCGAATCAAGCAAGGTAAAAACCACAACCGGTAGCATGGCTATTATAAAGACTATTGGACAAACATTTGGTACAACTATGGTAGAATTCAGACCTACTAATGTAACAAAGGTCCTGTTAGATTCAATAAAGAAGATCATGGAATGCAATGCAAAAGCCTATAAGGATATTGACGATACAATACCAATTCTTAAATTGATAGCACCAAAGTGCAGTGTTGAGAATAAAGATTCTTTAGGTCAACTAGACACATTGTCTAAGTTCATCACCGACAACTTATTGACTATTGATCAAATAAATGAGGACACATTTAAGGAAAGAATGATAAAAGAAAAAGAGAAATTCTTTGAGGATATTGTAAAGAAGAACAAGGAAGAAATGGACACCCTTTTACCAGAACTTGGAGAAATAATCTATGACTTCAAGAAACTGTATAGGGACACTTGCAAAACAAATGTATTAATAGAGGATCTTGACAAGGAGATTAGCAAAGCACAAGATAACATAAATAATATTGCTGACAATCTGATTGGAACATCAGATTCATTTTTGGAGTTACAGAAGAAGATTGTAGAACAAGAAGAGAAAATCAAGAAACTAGAAAATGACAAATAGGGAATAAAGGATAAGGCAAAGGACTTGAAATGCAGACTTAGTCCAAGACTAGAGTATCTTATTTCCTTGAGAAAAGAAATATTTGAAGCTCTGGTTCCCAGACTGAAGACACCAGAAGAGAAAATGCACATACTCACCGGTACAGTGTAGAGAACACAAGAGGCAATAAAAGATAGCAAAACATTTAGCAATGACATAAATTTAGTTTTGATAGATATCTTTCAGACTGTAACCCATCGGTTACAAGAATCCAGGTAGGCTTCCATTGACAGCGAATGACAACCTTTGTCATTGATGTCAAAGGGGGAGTAGTGGGATGAGAAAAATGGTCAGAAGAAAGGACATCATTTGCTCAGGGGGAGCATACAGCTTTGGTAAGACAATTTTGGTAGACTATTTTTGGATATCATTTTGGACACTTTTGATTTTTCTCATGAGTGTTGCCATCAATGCTAAAGGGGGAGATTGTTGGAAAATGCACACTCCAATGAGAAATTGTAGGTGATTGAAGGTTTTTTTATTAATGGCAACCTTGCAATCATATGATACCAGCAAGACAATTATACCGACATCGGCATCGACTGACTCTACACCAGCATATAGAACACCGACAATGAAAGGAAGGATACTGACACCTTGGCCGACTTCAATTTTGTTTAAAATGTATTTTGTAATTAATTGTAAAATCATTGTAAGCCGACATGACGAGTTGTAATATGACTCATATATGTATAAGATCATTGTAGATCATTTTGAAATAAGGTGATAGGCAAAATTATGCAGACCTAATATGTAAATTATTGGTTAAGGGCTTATGTATGTAGCAGAGCTTAAACCGGTACTGGATCTGGAATAGTAGATGCTAATTTGAAGTAGTACAAGACTTTGGATTAATATAATCCATTTTTGTAAGTGAGTGTGACTTCTTTGTAATTGAGTAGTGAGCTCTAGGCACTTGGCCTTCCTGCATGTGCAGGCCCCTATTGTAAGAGTAATATTCCCTTATTGGCTAGTAAGCGAATATTGTGGGTCACAAATCCCACTGAGGTTTTTCCCACACTGGGTTTCCTCATTAAAATATTGTGTTATGGTGTGCTTCTCATATGGTTGTTGTTATTCTTGTTTACTGCATTATTTCTGGTTTATCGGTACACAATTTTAATATGTTTTTCATGTTTTAAGACAAGTAAATTTATTTACTGGTTAGATACTGATTCACCCCCCCTCTCATTATCTTTGGGAATCCTAACAATAACATCTTGATCACTACAATCGCTCATTACACCAACTAGTGCAGTGTTCAAATCACCTAAAATCTCATTTACCTCTTCATATAGTGGATTAGAAAACTCATTTAATCCACCTTTAAACACTTTATGACTCAACACTACCTAATCAATGTCTGCCTCTTCATCAAACAGAGGATTAGGAACCTCACTAAAATCATTTTCAATGTTGTCCTTAATATCATCTTCAAAAAAAGAATAGTTAAAATCAATATCATCATTTGTAACATTAGAATAATTACCATCGACATGCTTGTCCAAAACTTCATCATCTAAATTTTTTTCATGATCACTAAAACTCTTCATGGAGATTGAAATTGACTCCTATTCTATATTATCAACATGGAATCTAATCATTTCCAACTTAGGCTTAAATGTACAACCAATCTCCTCTTCTAGCTTATGAGACACCTCTTCCTGAAAAATTTCATATACTAATTCATACAAGCCTAAAAATTTAGAATCTGAAAAACCTCTCAATGTTACAGAGACATTCTAAAGATAGTAGTATAGGCTCCCGATCCACACAATGTTCACTTGGATCAATTTCCATGGAACATGCACTTTAAAACATTCTCACATCATCATTGTGTTAGATAGCTCAGATAATTGGCGGACAACTGAGAGTGGGGGGTGGGGTGAATTAGTTGTCAACAAGTTATGTAACTTTAATCACTTAAAACCTTTTACTGGAATACATAAACCAAAGACTGAAATAGAAGATATAACAATTAAGTACAAACATAAATAATAAAACATTTACCAACCATCCTCAACACATAACACCAATATTATATATGGAAAACTCGGTAAAGGGAAAAACCGTGGTGGGAAGCCTACCCATAGTTAGATGATACTTTTGCAGTAAGTATGTGATTACAATAAGAGGGTCTTGCACATGCAGTAAGGCACACTTCCTAGAGAACACTGCTCATCACAAAAGGATCCTTAGTGACTAAAATAGAAATCCAAACTACAATCCAAAAATAAGAATGAAATGCAAGAATAACATATCCTATGCCTTAGTATAGTTCTGGATAAGCTCAATATCGGAGGTCTAAAACTTCTTATTGTTGGTATTATGGATATGTTGCATTGGTTTTGTTATTGATGTCAACACTTATCCTTCTAGAGATCTACATTGACACTATGGTTATATTGGTTTATTGTTGAACCGACACATTGTGTTCACCGACAAGGTTAGTGACTTATGCACACTCACCAGTATATGATTCACTAGCACTGATAATGACTTGTTATCATCTGGAGATCACTTGATTATGTCAAAGACATGGTTTGGATACTTGGTTTTTGTGTTTTGGTTATTGATCTAATTAGGTTGACATATTTGTTGTTACCGATAGATAAGTCTAGGTTATGAACTAGTATACGTTATCAATTCCGGATCAACACGACACGTTATGGAGATGATTTATTGATTGGATATTGTTGTAAATGTATTGAGCCAACATCTTGTATCACATCAAGGCTTATTTGTAATTGATTTAATTGTAATAATCTTAGTAAGCCAACCTACACATTTGGTCTTAGGTTTTGTATAAATGTAAGATCTCATTTGTGAGATGAAGATGCTCATGGTATGATATTGTAACTTGGTATGTGTGAATATTGAAGATCATATGAGCAGATCATAGAGAGAATCAAGAAGACATAAATTGAAGGTTAAAGGAAGGTTTAAAGGTGTTTATCAAAGCTTAAACCGATACTAAATCCAACATTACAGATGTACTTTGAAGTAGTACATTATTCTAGGATTTAACCATCCTATTGTAGTCATTGCGACTCCGACTTGAGCAGTGTGCTCTAGGCGGTTGGCCTTTCTACATGTGTAGACCCCATTTGTATACACATACTATCTGTAATAGTATCTGTAGTAGTATCATCTGATTGGGTAAGGTTTCCCAATCTGATTAATAGATTAGCAGTTAATATCAATACTGGTGGAACTTTATGCAAAATAACTTGAAGATATCAGGAGGGAAAATGAAGAACTGGAAGAACTTGAAGCACTATTTGCAAGGAAGATGCCTAAAGGTCCAGTTGGAAGTAAGTATGAAGGTAAAGTATCATTTAAATGTTTTAATTGCAATAAAGTTGGTCATATAGAATCTAGATGTCCTGATAGACATGCAAGATTGAGAGAGGAAGCTAAAAGGACATATAAGCCTAACCCTGAATATCAGAGATATAGATTTAAGAGGACCATAGATAAATTATGTTACTATGCTGATGAAGAAGTTACAGATGATTCCAATGAAGAACCGATAGACAATGGATGGGCATTTTTTGCAATAAAATAAGATCAACTCACACCTACTGTCCCACCGGTAGAGCAGGCCCTGGTAGCTAAAATTGAAGAAAGCGATGAATGGATCATTGATAGTGGATGTTCACATCATATGACTGGTGATAAAAGTAAATTCTTATCTTTTCAGGAATATAATGGAGGTCTAGTAAGATTTGGCGATGATAAAGCTTATTTAATCAAAGGCAAAAAAACTATATCTTTGGATGGTAAGCACAATACTGAAAATGTTTATTATGTTGAAGGTTTGAAGTATAATCTTTTGAGTGTTGATCAATTAGTTGAAAAGGGATTTCAGTTGCAATTCAAGAATGGAAAATACAAAATTAGAAACAGAACTGGATTGGAGATTGCAACCTGTAATTAGACTAAAGGTAATATCTTTCATTTGAATAATAGTGATAAGACATGTTTGATTGCACATATTGATGAAAGTTGGTTATGACATAAGAGACCCTGTCATGTAAATTTTGATTGCATTGTGATGCCTTCCTAAATGGCACAAGGTTAGTCAATGATAAACAACACAAAAAGACACAAAACCGTTAGTGTTAGTCAATCAAAAACTAATCTAAAAAGACATACCAAGAGAGACACTAAAAACATGCTAATATATCTAACTAAAGAGACAAAGATAATGAGACATCTCCAAATGCCTCTTAGCATGGTCTTAGCTCCTTCTCCCTTGTTCCTCTCCTCTCCAAGTTCCAAAATAGTGTAGCTCTCAGCATCTTTTTGCACTATGGATGTTTATGGAGGATTGAGATTGTAGTATTGTTCTTCAAACATGAAATGAAAAGCTAATACTATGCTATTGATGCTAAAATGATATGTTTTAACCAAAATGATAAGATATTAGATTGCTATGCTAAAATGCTCTCTTAAAATGCCTATAGCTTAAATGCATACAAGTTTTCAAGATCTGGATTATGAAGAAATGGGTTCTATTTATAGGAAAAATGGAGCAATGGATGGCCAGGATTGAAAGGTTTAATCAAGGGCCAAGCTTGAAAGTTGGGGATCCATGTACACAATTTGTACCAACGAAATGGTGACAAGTGTCAACATAGGGTTGGAGGCATTAAATGCCTGAGGAGACCTCATGGTTATCTAGAAGGTAAGGGTCAAGCCTAAATTAGGATTACCCATTGGATTAAGAGTTAATCCAAGGATAAACCTTTGTGCAAATGATTAAGAGATAATCATGGTCAAAGCATTAAAGGCTTGATGAGACCCTTGGGTTGGGTGAAGGTTGAGTTAAAACAAATATTTTAACCATGTAAGAGGGTTTGAGTTAACCATAAAG
Source organism: Cryptomeria japonica (assembly GCF_030272615.1). NCBI lineage: Eukaryota > Viridiplantae > Streptophyta > Pinopsida > Cupressales > Cupressaceae > Cryptomeria > Cryptomeria japonica. The sequence goes on along the minus strand of NC_081406.1, from coordinate 290,847,463 downwards.
GTTATTGGAGACTTTGGGGATTTAAGTGGTTGGAGGTTTGAAGCTTTTAATGGCTATCAAAGACTTTGAGGAATTAAGTGGTTAAAGGTTGAAAGCCTTTAGTGGTTATCAAAGACTTTGAGGTTTTTGAGAAGTGATTTCTCATTTGCTTAGGAATGTGACAAAGTTTAGAAGATGGTTTAGGCTAATTAGAAGCGATTAGAAGAATCTAGAAGAGGATTAGATTTGCAAGTGGATTTGGTGGGTGAGGAAAAATAGGTTTTTATTAAAATAAAAATTCATTTATTTCAATAAATGTGTGCAAGTTGCATTTGTAGGAAAATGCAAGTGGGGGGGTTTTTAAAATGATTTAAATAAATGTTAATTTATTTAAAAGAGGAAAAGGGGGATTTTAATTAAATAAATTGATTTTATTTATTTAATTGATTGGAATTTGAATTTAATGAATTAATTAAAATAAATTGATTAATTTATTTAATTAATAGAAGAATGTTTGGAGATGAATTAATTAAATATTAATTTAATTAACTGATGGCTAGTGGATTTTTAATCAAATAAATAGCAAATATTCATTTAATTAAAATGGGCAGATTTGTGTGACTATATTTGCCCCTCTTTGAGATGGTGCGGTTTATCGCGTTGTTTCAAAGAAAGAAAAATAAGTGTGAAGAAATTCTCCATAAAATGTAAATTTAATGGGTGGTATGCCCCCTCGAGAGATAGATCGAAAAATTTCAAAAAATCGGGCGATCTCTCGAAAAAGAATGAAAATTGGCAGAGTGTGAGAAGAGAAGAAGTTAGCCATGCGGGTGAAAAATTGAAGAAAATGGGGGAAAAATGGAGAAATGAGGGGCGTAGGAAGTTCACGGGGACCACGACGGTGAGCGGGGGGAAGTTACAGTGACAACGACGGGTATAAATGGGGTAAAAGGGGTGAAAACAAGATCATTTGTGACCGCGACCAATGTGAAACCAGAGCTCTGAGAAGGACATTTGGAGGAGCAAGCAATAGCTAGGATGCCGATTCCGATCATTGAGCACAGATTTGAGCGAGTCCAACGGTTCCAGCGCCCAGAGAACTATGGACCAGCGGTATGCAAATTCAAAAATTTAAGTTTTATGCATTTGCGATAGATGTTTAGTTGAGTCCAAGTCAAGTCGGAGCAAGAGCACTGGAACTACGGTTTTGGCACCTTTGCTCTAGGAATTAGCGCTATTGTCACTATGTTTGAGTGCTTTTGATGCACTTTAGCACTATTGTAAGCAAGTGTAGGCGCTTTTGCGAAATGAGCACTATTGACGTCTGGTTTGAGTGCTATTGAGTTAAATTAGCGCTACTGTGTAGGTGTTTTAGCACAGTTGTAGTGTTAGCGCTATCGGATAGCTGATTGAGTGCTTTTGTTAGGGTTGTAGCGCTATTGTTTGGAACTAGCGCTTTTGATGGTAAAATAGTGCTTTTGCCTTAGGATAAAGAGATGCCATAGTATTGGACGAAGAAAATCTCCTGATGCCAATGATGGGTGGATGGTGAGGTGAAGTGGCAGTTGTTTTGAACCATAGCAGCCTGATGAGACTTAGGTCATTTATTAGTATAAATGCCCGTTGAAGTCTAGGTGACCATGATTGCTTACCTGTTGAGACCCGAAGATACTTGATCAAAGTATCTGATGATAGTCTAGGTTTAAACTTAAGAAAGTTTGAAAACAAAACAACTGATGGTGATTGATGAATGTCCATGTGCAGGAGGAGCTAGGCGTGTTGCAGTTACATGAGCGCCATCCTACGACACAGGAGTTATGAGATCGATTTACATAGGCAGAGATAGACTGCATTACCATGACGAGATTATATGAGGTGATGCACATGCCCGTGATTCGTATGAATCACGGTTTGATCATAGCACTGGCAGAGCAGTGGCACAGCGAGATGTGCACCTTCCATTTGGCTCAGGGAGAGATGATAGTGACCCTGGAGGATGTGTGGCACATCCTACGGATTCCTATTCGAAGGGAGCTGGTTACGTATGATAGATCTTGGGGGACTCTTGCGATGCAGCGGATTTTTGAGGAGGATGTGTTTATTGACGATGGCTCCATTGTGTGGGAGGATATAGCAGCGTTGTATGAGCCTCTTCTAGTAGTGTTATCAGGTATTGTTGGAGGACTACTCTATCCCGACAGGCGATGACATGGGTTGGCCGTGGGGTTGGGACAGGTGATTGAGATGATGGTCACGAAGGGGACACGATTTGCGTGGGGGCCGTGCGTACTGGCGCACATGTACTAGGAGCTCCATGAGGTTGTTTATTGGGGGAGAGGTTTCTTAGCAGTGGGCATGACGCTGCTACATATTTGGGCTTGGGAGCACCTACCAGTGACTCGATCGGTGAGTCTGAGACTCTGAGCGGTAGATCAGCCGTACATGTTTATGTATAGTGGGATGATGAGTCAGCCCCACCTGGGGAAGTTTGAGTGGTGGCGGTGGGCACTGGACGATTTAGATGCAGTTATATGGCGGCCATACTTGGAGTGTGAGCCATGGGATGATGACGCAGAGGCACTGCCATATGTGTTTATGACTTGATTCCTCATTGGAAGGACCTCGTACCATGTGGAGAGACAGGTGCCTGGGAGAGTGATGAGATAGTTTGGACGGCAGCAGGAACTGCCTAGCGGGTCAGGGGAATATGCATGGGTGATTCAGGAGAGGTATGCATGGGGTTCAGTGCTACCATATGATCAGGCACTGGTAGAGTTCCGGACACTCCAGGCGAGACCATGAGATATACGACTGAGGGTCGTGGATGCAGGTGTGACAGATGAGTACACGCAGTACCGGGCAGCGCACCCAATCCTACGGATATTAGATCCAGCAGAGCCGATCCCAGATTTTGAGGATGAGAGGGGACGGAGACGGAGGAGAGTAGGAGGTCAAGGACCTAGGGCAGGAGGAGGAGATGGAGGAGGTGGTGGAGGAGGAGGAGGAGGAGGAGGTGGTGGTGGAGGAGGAGGAGGAGGTGGTGGTGGTTTGGGGATGCAGAAGAGGGAGAGGTGGACTGCCTCTACAGATATCACAAGGACCTTTGATGTAGGGAGGAGTTTAGCTGAGTGGGAGGGGGATGGAGAGAGAGATCCCGATGGATAGAGGGGAGGGTACTACTGGAGAGGGTGGTACAGGTGAGGCGATGATGGACACTGGGGAGGGAGCCACTAGAGATTTGCAGGATCACATGATAGCTCATTTGCAGACCCAGATAGAGGATCTAGAGGTAGAGATGGCAGCTAGGGATGTGAAGCTATTTGCACGAGAGGTAGAGCTGGCAGTGGTGCTGCGGGAGAGGGATAGTGCAGTGGAGAGATTGGCTGAGCTGTAGGAGAGGGTTCGGATCGGGGTAGGAGCATAGGGTCCTACAGGGGAGGTGATGAGGGAGATGTGGCTAGCGCAGGCAGAGATAGAGTACTGGCGGGGTTTGTATGAGTAGGTTGTGCCAGTTATCCAGCGAGCTCTCAACTATTCTCAGATGTGGCAGGCCAGATCAGAGCGATCGTAGAGGGCACAGAGTAGTGGGGGTGTGATGGGTCCTCTATGGATGGAGAGATCAGGGGATGCAGGAGGGAGTGGTGGTTCGATGAGGCCTCCACATAGAGATGGATCAGGTGGCGCAGGCACTAGTGGGAGAGCAGGTGGCGCTGGTGGTGGTGGTACAACATCTGGCTAGAGTGGCATTTGAGAGAGCTTTTTTGCATATATGTATTGTATCATTGTTTATTTTTTGTACTGTATCTTGGATGGCTCTTGGTAGCCAATTTTGTAGACTTCATTGTACTCTGATATATGAGATGATATATATGAGGAGATCCCATATTTTGATGATATGCAGTTGATGTTTATGCAGGATGATGAGTTATTTCTTAGATGGATATGTGTAGATGTATGCATTTGATGAGATGTTTCCTATATGCATGTTTTTTTTTATGATGATGTATGATGTTGGATACTGACATATGAAATGCAGGTTTATATATATATGATTTGTTTTTGATTTTTGATGTAATGCTTTATGTATGTAATGCCATGATGATGATGTATGCTTATGCTTGATTCATGAACAAGATTTTGGTGTTTCCTATTGCGATGTAATGATGAGATAATGTTAATACAATGGTTGAATGATTGATTTTATGTATGGATATGCATCTAGATGTGTTTTAGATGAATGAAATATGGATAAACAAAATGTAAAGTACACATGTTTTATATGATAATGCCTAAATAAATGCATATGTATAATGGATATATAACATGAACCAATGTGTTTGTGGAAACAAATGGTTTTAATGATTCTAAATGCTTAAATATGATAATATGATGATAATACAACTGGTGGTTTTTTAATAACTGCACCTTAATGCAATTAAAAATGAATAATGAAATGTAATGTGAAATGAATCCTAAAATGAGCTTAATAAGATATTTTAATAAATGGATGAATGAATGCACCTTTTAACTATAGAGGAATGGATGTATGTAATGATAAATGACAAAGGATAATGAAATGATGATGGATAATTGACACTAAATAAATGTCTAGTTAAATGATCTAAACAATCAAAGACAATTTGATCCTATGAATGAATCCAATTATTTATGATTGATGCAATGATGCAAATGATTAATGAAAACTAATGTCAAACATGAACTATATGCAATATTAAGTTTAAAAAATGACATGAATGGACTTAATGCAAGATGCACCTAAATGCAATGATGATATGATCATGAGGAATGCAAGGTTTTTGAGACTTTGCATGATGCATTGATGATGTATTAGAGTACTTGGTCGTGAGTGTATCCAAGACCAGCGTCATGTTTCACATTTGCATATAAAAGCCTATATATGAATGAATGAATGTATGGGTGATATGCAACGGAATGCAATATATAAGCGGATGAGATGAAATGAAGATCCATAGTGCTCTATTTTCATCTTTGAGCTTTAAAATGTTGGAAGAGAATACAAGCATCTTGACATAATGATTCAAGATGACCTGAGTATTCCTTACATGGATTTTATATAGCAAGTTAATACAAATGACTTGATATAAGGGTCAAGTCCACCAGAGTATTGCTTGCAGAACAGACAAGGATTATCTCCATTCATGCATGACTTGGATCGTCCTCCTTGATCTTAGGTTGATCAGATCCTTAGACAAGTGCATACCGTACTAAGAAATAAAAACCGTTATCCAAATTGGATGAGGAGGAACTAAAGAACGAGGATTGTACCTACAAACAAATAGTATATACATAAAGAATAAAGAATAAGGATCCTTGGTAATGGTTAATGCTCATATGGTCGAGGTATACACTGTAGTCAGCAAGCCGTAATGATCTATGACTACATTTTGCATAAGATCACATAGCTTGATGAACTTCCCACGTAGACACCATTAATACATGCCCCAGAACTTCATCGGAAATAATGCGCAAACGATACAAAACAATGCTGAAAGATCCTGATATAGATAAACAAACGATTGTACTCACAAATCAACCAAGTATTTGATAGCTTAACATAATTTTCTTGTCAAAGAAAATGTCATCTTGTCTTTGTTTTGGTAAGGAAGGATGCATCCTTGTTTAAAGACAGTGTTGATTGTTGATGTCGATTGTGTGGTTTGTTTTGATAAATGGTCATCATGTGAGTATCGTGTCAATGTTGGTTTTGTATCTGTTGGGATGAATATGTACAAGGTGTTGCCATGTTTTTGTTTTGATTTTTAATGGTTTTTTAATGTTTTTGGATTTTGTGGAATAGTTTTGCATGTTTTTGGATTATGTGAGGCATTTTTGAATGTTTTTGGATTTTGTGAGACATTTTTGAATGTTTTTTTGCCAATGAATCACCAGTAATGTAGAATCCACTTCCATCATCTAGATTGTAAGGGCATTTCCCCCAAGTGTAGACATGACTATGATAGAGCGGGATGCAAGACACATGAAGTACTTTCTCTTTGTTGTAGATCAAATAGCAAGCCATGGTTAGATGGATGGATGGATGTGTAGATGTATGAATGGGATCGTAATGAGCTTGAAAGATACTGGAGCTATAGTCTTTACGAGTGGCACCTGTTTGCCAGGTTTTCACCATCGTACTTACCCAAGGTGCCACCGGAGTGGTTGTTCACCGTTTGGATGCATGATTTTTCTTTACTCTTTTGAATGTTTTTGTATTTCTTTAGGACATTTTCTGAATGTTTTTTTGGTATTTTATGATATGCAGGGGAGCTTGATGCTCTGTTCAGCTTAGGTATAAAACCATTTGAGGTGCATGCTATTGATTAGATCTGCAAGCAGTTCTCCTTCTGATGTAGCCAACTGATATGCCCCGGACCCGAATGCAGTAGTGACAACATATGGGCCCAACCAGTTTGATTCAAACTTGCCCTGATGTTCTCTGTTTGGTTGGTTGCAAGGATTTTCTCATAGAACAAGATCACCTACCTCAAATGTATGAGATCTAACTCGGTGATTGTAGCTTCTACTCATGCGTTGTTGATAGGCTTTGAGATGGTTGTATGCAGCTTGTCGCTTCTCATCAAGTAACTCTAAGTCCTGAAGGAATGAGACTCTGTATGCTTCATCATCGATGAGATTGTGCAAGGAAACTCGTAGTGATGGGATCTCAACCTCAATAGGTAAGATAGCTTCAGCACCATAGACCAACGAATAAGGAGTTGCACCTGTAGGGGTTCGAATGCTAGTTCGATATGCCCATAATGCTGGATTCAATTGAACATGCCAATCATGACCGACATCATTGACTGTCTTCTTGAGGATCCTCAATATGTTTTTATTGGATTCTTCGGCCTGACCATTGCCTTGTGGGTAATAGGGGGTGGAAAAACGATGTTGGATATGAAATTTCTCACAGAGTTCACGGACATCCTGATTTTTGAAAGGAAGACCATTATCTGTGATGATGGACATGGATACACCATACCAACAGATGATGTAGTTAAGGATGAATGAGGCGATCTGCTTGCCGGTGATTTGGGTAAGTGGAATAGCTTCGATCCACTTTGTGAAATATTCGGTGGCTGTAATGATGAATTTATGGCCATTGGATGAAGATGGATGAATCTTACCCACAAGGTCAAGACCCCATTGACAAAAAGGCCATGGTGTTGTGATTGGTTGCAGTTCCTGGGCTGGTGCATGTATCAGGTCACCATGAACTTGACATTTCTTGCATTTTCTGACAAAATAGTAGGAATCCTTTTCCATAGATGGCCAATAATATCCAGCTTGCATGAGTTTCTTGGCTAGTGACGGACCACTTGAGTGAGTCTTGCAAATTTCTTCATGAACTTCTTCCAAGGCCTTTGTTATCTCACCTTTTTGCAGACATCGAAGGAGAGTACCATCAAGACTACGTCGGTATAGGGTTTCTGCAATAATGGTATATCGAGTAGTTTGGCGAATGAAGGTTTTACATTGGTTATTCGATTGGTTGGGAGGAAGGGTGTGATCGCAGAGATAGGTGTAGAACTCACCATACCATGGGGATTCGAAACTGATAAGGTGACATATCATTTCAGATTCAGGGATATCATAAGCGGGAATCCAAAGCTGTTCTACCAAGAACTCGTAGCGTGTTGAATTCTGTGGAAGATCTAGGAGAGATGCGATGGTAGCCATAGCGTCAGCGGCTCGATTATGATCTCTTGGTATCTGCTCAAAAGTGATAGTAGTAAATGATGTCTTTAGATTGTCCACCATTTGCTTGTATGGCATGAGTTTATCATCCTTGGTCTGATACTCATCAGTTGCTTGTCGAATGACTAGTTGGGAGTCGCCATATACTTGTAGTTCTTGTAATTTCCATTGTACGGCTAGCCTGAGTCCTGTGATCAAGGCCTCATACTCTGCTATGTTATTTGTGCATGGAAATGTGAGCCTGTAAGTCTTTGGGATGCGATCACCTTGAGGTGTGATAAACAGAATGCCTGCCCCCGAGCCATGCCTAGTGTATGAACCATCAAAGTATAGTTTCCATGATTGTGCCGCTATGATCATGAATATCTCTTCATCTGGAAAATTGGAAATGAGAGGATGATCGCCTATAAGTGGTGCATCGGCCAATTGATTTGCAATGACCTGCCCTTTGATAGCTTTACGATCTACATACTCAATGTCAAATTCACTTAGAATCATCACCCATTTGGCCAAGTGGCCTGTCAATGCTACTTTGCTGAGTAAATACTTGAGTGGATCAATCTTTGCAATGAGTTGTATCTTGTGTGTTAATAGATAGTGCCTCAGTTTAGTGGCTACCAGGATTACTGCTAGGCAAGCTTGCTCAATAGGTGTATAATTGAGTTCATAGCCCACCAGTGTGCGAGAGATGTAGTAAACAACACACTCTTTGCCTTCTGTATTATGTTGTGCCAGTAGTACACCCAATGCTGTGCTTGTTGTTGAGATATATAGTAACAATGGTCTACTTGGATCTAGTGGCATCAGCAATGGTGGGTTCATGAGATAGTCTTTAAGTGTCTGAAATGCTTGCTGGCATCTGGCATCCCACTGAAAGCGGATGTTCTTATCTAGCAGGTGTGTGAATGGGTGACATTTATCGGCCAGTTGTGCGATGAATCGACGGATAGATTGGCGTCACCCTTGTAATGTCCTGAGCTGACTGATATCCTTTGGAGTTGGCATGTCCATGATTGCCTTAACCTTTGCTGGGTCGACCTCAATGCCTTTGCTTGAGACAATGTATCCTAAAAGCTCCCCGGAGGTCACTCCAAAGACACATTTCTTTGGGTTGAGTCGAACATGGTATTGTTCCAGTCTATCAAAGATTTTATCTAAGATGTGGAGATGTCCTTCTCTAGTGAGTGATTTTGCTAATAAGTCATCCACATAATCTTCCATCATAGTATGCATCATGTCATGGAAAATGGTGTTCATTTCTCTTTGATAGGTTGCTCCTGCATTCTTTAGACCGAAGGGCATTACATTCCAGCAATATGTGCCCCATGGACATGTGAAGGCTGTCTTATTTTGATCTTCTAGTGTGATCTTTATCTGATTGTATCCCAAAAATCCATCCATGAGTGAAAGTATGGCATGTCCTGCTGTTAGATCTACTATGATGTCGATATTTGGTAGGGGAAAATCATCCTTGGGACTGTAGTGTCCTAAAATTGTGACACTTGCAATTTCGACTGCATTTGGGTCTTCACGATGGCGACGCAACACTAAACCTGAATGGAGACCCCAAAACTTGTCCATGACATCAAAAACTGCATTTTTCAGCACCCTGGCCTGATCCTCCTTGCACCCTATTGTCCCTGGAGGTGGGACCATGGCGCCCAGTGCCCTGGTCCCTAGCCCTATTTTTGGGCCCGGTCTCTTTTGGGTCTCGGGTCTTTATGTTTGCAAATTGGAAAATAATGTTTCCTGGTCGGCCCAAGGTCGGAAAAATCAGTCTTTCAACCCTAATTAACAAGTATATAAACTACATTTCCTCTCCCATTTTGGAAGATGGAAAAAAAAGGCAAAGGCGACATTCAAACATTCAAGCATTCAAGCATTCAAGCATTCCTTCAAGCAACTAATCATTATAAAGTCTCCATTCAAGGCTAAGTGTTGCATTCAAGACAAGGATTCAACCATTGAAGAGGAGATCACATACAACATACAACATACAACAACATTTACACCTTCGCATGTAAGAATACAATCATTCTTACAACAAGGTATTGGTACTTTATTACATTACAATCATTTACATTTACAGCATTTCTCATTTCTTGGTTAATTCCAAAACCGGGGTTTGACCTAAGGGCAAACCCCTAATCCCTAACCCCCCAATCATCTTTGCTTTTCTGTGTGTAGGTTGCAGGTACACAGCTGTAATTCAAGATCTGGAATCCTTGTGCAGAGACGAACAGATCCCCCTTCGTTTCGCGGATTTTTTGGAGGACCGTGTGCACGTCGGGCGCCATCGTCCTATCAACTTTCGCTCAAATTTGCAGGACAGCTCCGTCTCGACATTTTACTACTAATTCCAGGTCCACAACTTCATCCTATATTCCTATCTCTGTTTATAAGTGAATCTTTCTCACTTTTTATGCATTCCTAGCTTAATCCTTCTATCTACATTCTTTACAAAAGAGGGTAGCCTTGTTGTCTTAACCCTTGAAACTCATTTAGAATCCAATCTTGCATTGTGTGGGATTGGATCTTGTAGGTTTGAACCCCTCTTTTGAATGTAAAGTCCCTCCTAAGTGAAAACCGTCAACCCTAGTGACCTCCTTTCTCTCTCCTTGGAGTGGTGGGGGGAACACTTAGGGTTCGATCGTGATTTTCCGCTTTACAGGGACATGCCTTATTCAGATCTCTGAAGTCAGTACAAATGCGGATGCCCCCTTTTGGTTTGCTGATAGGCACAATGTTGGAGATCCATTCTGCATAATCAATTGTCCTAATGAAACCAACATCTAGGAGTTTCTTGAGTTCTGTTTTGACTAGCACTACTGTGTAGGGGAAAAAGTGACACTAAGCAAACATGCCCTAATCTCACTTTCAATCACACACTTGTGGAATACGAAAGAGCCTAGAGGTATCACACAATTGGCTACTTCTTTTTGTGGAAGAGAGAGACACGAGCTACCTATTAGGATTTCTATTCCTTTGTTGCAATTTGAAAGATAAGATGATGCAAGTTCAATTCCCAACCCCAAAGTGCAAGTATGAACTAATAACAAGATTGCAGAATTAAACTTAAACAATGGAAAGATGTAAACACAAGGACAAGGAAAGAATGCAAATGCATACCCGGTGTTAAAATCTGAGTGAAAATGTTCGGGACGGGGGCGCGGGCGCCACTGTCCTGATTCTGCCCCTGAAACTACTCCTGAAACTGCTGTTTTGCAACCTGAAAAGCTGTCAAAAATGCTGAAAATTGTTGTCTGACAGAAGGGACCAGGGCGCCCAGTGCCCCTGTCCCAGGGACCAGGGTGCCCAGCACCCCTGTCCTGGCAAGACCAGGGCACTCCACACCCCTGTCCTGGTCTTTTGCCCAGAAATTTGGTGTGTTGTCTGGTCTCCGTTTGCTTCTTCCGGATCTGTAACTTGCGGCGTCGTCCGAATCCTGAAATCTACACTTATATCTGAAAAGGTGTTTTGGGTGGCTATATAGGGTTTTGCCTTAGTCAAACCCCCGCTTCGGTGATTTCCACCTCCACGAATAGCCAAGTTGTATTGTAAAAGTAATGTGTGTGCAGACCTTATGTGTGTGCAAGATCCTAAAATGCAAGTAAGCAAACTAGAGCAACCTAGAAAGTAAACCCTAATTGCTTGTAAATGATAATGTAAATGCTCTAAATCAAGATGCAAAGTGATCTAAAGCATGAATACAAATGATATAATGAGACTTATGCAAAGACATGAAAACAACATGAAATCATGCCCAACCCCAAGGGAGGGGTACAAGCCAATCTTCAGTCGGTGATCCCTTGTTGCTCTTCAATGCCTTCAAAGCCCTAAATGAATGAAATTGATGAATGCTTGATGGATGGATGTTGAATGTTATTGAAGTCTTCAAAGATCTACTCTTTCGCTGCATATGAGGTCCTGAAAACCAAAATTCGGATGCTTCAAATGAAGAAAGAGAGTTCTTATATATGAAACCCTAGGTCTTACTTTCAACTTTAGGCCGACTTAGAGATTGAATCTCCCGCCAATTTCTTGGGGTTAAGCTTTATTTTATGATTGGATCATGCTCCCAAAATTTCAGGAAAAATGTCTGGGACCATGTGCACTCCGGGCGTCATGGTCCTCTCCGGGCGCCATGGTCCCGACGAATTTTCACCAAATTTTCAGGGCCGTTGGATATGATGATTTTAGAGAGAATCCCGAAGTTACAAGTGATTTCGAGATGTTTTGACCCCCGAAATAAAGCCCCCAAGTTCAAAATAGGACCTAATTAGGGTTTTTGATTAAATGATGTATTCGAGGAATAAAATGAAAGGGGCACACTTTAATGAAAAGGGCCCAACTTTATGATATAGGAGATGATAAAATAGGACCTTAGACCTAATTAATTTGATTAATTAAGTGCTAAAGGGGAAATGCAATGCAAATGCAAAATGCGCCAAGGCGAGTGCTAAACTAGGTGTGAAATTGTACCACCCTAGTAAGTGCGTACAATTTACGACGCTACAACTACAATATGAGGATGCATCTTACGAAGCTTCTACTTGACAGGTTTGGCTCCTTCTGCTATGGTGAGGTGATGCATGACTAAATCAGGATCAAGCCCAGGCATATCTGCATATGACCATGCAAAGTTGATCTAACGCTGTTGAAAGAACTCTATAAATTTAGGCTGTTCCTGTAGAGTGAGAAGAGATGCCAGATGTATGAGATGAGGATTTTCAGGAGTCCCCACATTGTATTCTTTGGTTTCCTCGATGAGAATAGTTGATCATTCCTATTGTGCATTAGTAGGGAGAATGTCAAACGCTTCATCCTCAGGCGCCTCAGAGAGGTTTTCACCATTGGATACGCTCTTTCTTTTTACTTTTGTCAGATCAAACAGTGCCACAGTGTGGTTTTCACTAGAAGATCCATGTTTTATTGTTATATTTTTGTAGCTGAATGGTTTGGCATCCACCCCGAAATATGCTGCACTATTAAGTTCAATGGCAAATCCAGCTTTGTGATCCCCACTTGGTAGATTATCCTTTAATTCCAAAAAGTCAATGATAGCCTCATCGTTTTGAAAGAAGTCAGGACATGGGGGATTTGGGTGGTTCCATTCAATGAGTTCAGGGTGGATAATGGGCATTAGTTCATCGATTAGGTTAAGCGCGTTAGATGTATCAGTGAGGGTGAAGATGTTATGGTGAAGGTCGTTAATGGTACTCTCCCTGTCAGAATCAGGTGTAGGATGAGATGTAGGGTTTGTGGAAGATGTTTCCAGCTCAGGTAACCAAGTGGTCTTTATCTGTGCTTCTCCATAAACAGGGATGTCTTTGCATGGTGGAGATGGTGATGTGTCTTCCTCATCTGAAGTATTAAGCTGTATAGAATCGAATTCCCATTCATGTGAGTCGGTCTCTGAGTCACTTTCCAGCATCCGATTGCTATACCATACTGGGATGTCTTTTGAATTAAATACTGCAGGTATGATTGGTTTATGTACCTTTGTAGTGATCAGTGCTACAGGAAGTTTGATGGGGATCAAGGAATCTGATACAGGGATTATCAGAAAGATTGAATCAGTGGCTTCTACTGGAACTGCTGGTGCCATAGATGCTATTGCGGGTTTTGATACAGTTGCTGCTGTTGTTGATGGGATTGTTGCAGTGGATGAAATTACTAGCTCGCTTGGTGTAATGATTGGTATTGTAGATGATGGTATTGGGGTTGGGAGCCTCGATGGGGTAGTTGGGATGGTGCTTGATGCTACTTTAATGATGAAAGGTGTCCTTTTTGCCGTAGGTTGACATAATGGTTTGCTGGGTTTTCCTTTGAATTTGAGTTTAGGAAAGATCTCTTTCTCAAAGCCTAGGCCTGTATTACCTATGGGCTTTAATTCTGGTAGCAGAGGTTCATGTCGTCCTTGTTTGCAGTATCCCAAAGGACTCTGACCATCACACCCCATTCTTTGCATAATGAGGAGACCTTTGCCATACTGATCCGTAGGAAGTTTAACTTGCGGTATATCAATGGTGATGGGATCTTTGTAGATCCATTCTACTAGGTCATCATCTTGTGTTTCTTTTTCTTGACTTTTTCCAAGGATGAAAGGTGTCAAAGCATGTGCTGGCATGATCAGTGATTGCTGGAGTACTTGTTGTGGTTTACCATGTGTTCTAGGGGAAGTGGGCATCTGTCCCACACAAAAGAGTTGACTCAAGTTGTATTCCCCGGGACCTTCCTCTGTTACTTTCATCTTAAGCTTTTCTTGCTTGGGTATAGTGGTGTTTGAACTGGCAAGAGAAGCGGGACTTATATATGATGTGGATGAAATGGCTTCTCTATTATTAGGAACAGTAATCTCTGGTTGATGGCTGATATTATGGCAAAACACGAAGGGATTTGCATCGCCCAGGATTGTGATCTCTACACCGTTATGTGGGAACTTGATACATTGATGGTAGGTAGATGGAACGGCTTGCATGGCATGTATCCAGGGTCTCCCTAACAATAGATTGATCCAGGGTCTCCCTAACAATAGATTGTATGGCAAAGGAAGGTCCAAAACCTGACAGATGATTTGTTTTACCATAGGGCCTACTCTGATTGGTAGTACCACAGCTCCTTTGGATGAGCACTCTGCATCGTCATAGGCTTTGATGGTGATCTTCTTACGAGGATCCACTGATTCTATCGCATATCCCGATGTTGTTACCAACTGTAGTGTACAAATGTTTAGGCCTGCTCCATTATCGATCAAGACTCGCTTGACCCTATGTTGGTTGATAAAGCCTTCAATGTGTAGCGAAGCGTTATGAGGTTGCTAGAAGGAAGAATTGTCACTTTCGGAAAAAGTGAGACAAGGTGATGACTTTAGATTTCCAACCATGGATTGAAATTGGTCTATATTCAGGTTTGCAGGGACTGATGCCTCTTGGAGTGCTTGATCTAAGATAGTTTTATGAGATGGCGAGAGGCGTAATAGCTCTAAAATGGATATAAGCGTAGGCGTTTTGTTTAATTGTTCCACAAGATTGTATTGCTTTGGGATGAAGGTGGTACCTTGTGGAGCTGCTTTGATGGTGACTTTGCCATGACGTGTAACAACATTGCAATTTGAGTTGGGGTTTTTGAAGGTTATAGTTGCAACTTGTTCACTAGCATCATACAAATGATTTACAGTGTAATTATACGCAACCTGTGTATAATCAGTGGTATCAGTGCCTCGCCTAGAAGTGGAAGGACCCCTTTGATCTTGTGATGGAAGTAGAATTTTGAACATCAGATGATCATTATTTGTTGTTTTTGGGTCATGTCCTTCTATTTCAATTTCTCCTCGATCAATAAGATCCTGAATGAGATCTTTCAATCGGTGACAATTACTTGTCTTGTGTCCTCTTCCTTGATGGAATTCATAGTGTTTAGTATCTCTCCACCATGCCGGTTTGACTTGAGGCTCGTAGTTTGATAGTTTAGGTAGAGTGACCAAATTTTGAGAAATGAGTTGTCACAAGATAGTTTCAATGGGTTCCCCTAAGGGAGTGTATGTGCGTTTCTGTTTTTACTGATGAGGTCTAGGTTCATCATGAGATGTGATGAGACCTTGATTGGAAGGAACATTTGTGTTATTCTGAGGTGGAGGATTTTTTCCTACAAATCGAACCACAGGTTGTGCATTTTGGACAGTCCGAGCATCCACAACCCCATCGTTGATGATATTCTTGTTTTTATTCTAGAAGTTTGGTTTATCACTATTGAAGCATGGGCGAGGACCATCTTTTGGTTCATTGAAGATTTTGATGAGTCCTTTCTTGATGAGTTCCCGTTCACATTTCAAACCCTTGGTGATCATATCATTAAAAAAGTCCGTGTCTTTGACATCGAGGTGAAATTCCATTTCTTCATTTAAGTTGGAAATGAATATTTCCACTAGTTCTTGTTCAGGTAACTGAAGAGAACGTCTGCTAGACATTTGGCGCCATCATTGCAGGAATACTGAGAATAGTTCACCTGGTTTTTGTTTAGTATTGCACAGATCAACCATGGTGATGTCACGTTCAATGTTATGAGAGTAATGAGCAAGGAATTTCTGTATGAGTTCCTCAAATGTTCTAATGCCACCTAGTAGTTGGGAAAACCATGATGTGGTTGTTCCTCCCAAGCTTTGGGGAAAAAGGCGCATTAGGTAGGTGTCTTCATATGCCACTTCAAGACAAGCGGAATGAAATTCTTTGACATGATCGCAGGGATCCCCCTTTCCTCTATATTTTTCAAATTTGGGTGTTTCAAACCCACGTGGAAAGGGTGGCATATAAAGATTCCTATCAAAAGGATAGGGACAGATGTCATTGAGTGAGAATTGATTGGTCTTGACACCACTATGAAGTTGTTGGGTGAGATTCTCGACTTGTTGCCGCAACATCTCCATTTCATTTGGAAGAGGAGGTGGTGGGTTACCTCGAGGAATGTTATATCTAATGGGATCTCTACCTCTTTCCTCTTCATGGCGACTTTGTCTTTCTGATGCTTGTCTTAATTGGGAAAGATCAAAGTCAAAGGGGAGTTTTGCTCCTTCTTGAGTGAGTTTTAAAAAGTGAGCATCCGCATTGCTCCTGAGTATTTCGTCAAAGTCTGTTGAAGAGAGGGTTATGCTGGGCCCTTTCTATTGTTGCAGGAGTAGGAGTACTTGGGTTTTCATCATTTGTGTTTCCTCCAAGTGCTTCTTGAAATTCATTGAGATTTTCGTCTTCTTCTTCCTCAATTTCTATTTCTCATTGCCGTGACCGTGATCGGGTTTGAGCAATTTTGCTTGCAAGTTTTGTTTGAAGTTGATTGAAGATGATGATGAGTTTGTTTAATGAGATTTGATGGTTGGTGATTTGTATTGTATGTAGATCTCTAACACTTTAAGGTAGATGTAACCGAAATTCCTTCTTTGAATTGCTTGCTTGTTTGATAAGTTTTGGATGTGATAAGGTGTAGAGAAATCTGAGATGTGTTACATATTTAACTACCTAGTAATGAGAGGATTCACTCATGAACTAGTTTTAACCTGTGTAGATGTGTCTCTTAGGATGAGCTTATCCTAGATGTAGAAACAATCTAAAAAGTGATGTGATGTGTTTGATTCAAGCAATATCTAAAAGAGAATTTTGGGACAAGAACCTCTTAATGTTTTGAGAGTTGGAATAGATTGATGATGAAGTGATGATGTATGAGTAAGATGATGGATGAAAATGTTTTCAACTTCAATAAAAACTTTGTGTCACAAATGGGACAAACTCTACCTCTTCTCTTTTGGGTGTTGGTGGTATTTCTCGAGCTGTGTTGTATGTGATACAGACATTTGGGAAAAAGTTGGGATTAATCTTACCTCCTTGGTTTTTGTGATAACTCAGAGCTCTATATTGCATAAAAGCTCTATGGTTCAATGATTCAGAATCAAATTTGTTTGTTTTGCCTTGAAGGTAGAGATGCATGCGATGCAGAAAGACTCTATGTGAGACAAAGATTTGTCTATTTAGATAGAAGAACTTCCTTCTTTTGATCAAAGCCTTTGAGCTTAATGGTCTTCTTTTCAAGTTGATATTCTGATGACGCTTCTTCTTTCGCAAGATGTGAAGAATGGTCATAAATTTTGACTCTTTGTTGTTTTGTACTTTGTTTTTGATGTGTTTGATTTGTTTTTGTAAGATGTTGGATGAATACTTTGTTTTTGGGATTGATTTTCTGATTTTTCTTTGACAAGAAAACAAAGCAAGCACACAAACACAAGAATGTAGCCTCAAAGGCACAAATGAGTATGGGTCTAGATCAACCCAATCCTTGGACTTCTTATGACCCTTCCTATAGATGTATTTTAAGGTGTATTTCCAAAGCCTAAAGTCAGCTCAATTTGCACTAGGTCTTTAAAACGAACACACTTCAAACACTTTTTATCCCTAAGGTCAAATGGCTAGTTGTGATAAATTTAGCCCACATCTTGATATTTCTTCAACTTTGGTACTACATACCTTATGAATCCTGCCATGATAGGTAAGGATGTGATATACTAAGTCTTGCACGAGCATAACAAATAGATGATCCCTATGATGGGGGAATCACCACTTTTATCAAGCCACAAGTGACCTTTCAAAAAGCTATGTTTCTACTCAAGGAAATATGTTTGGTGAGTATCTTGGGAACAAAACCATCTATGCTCTTGCACTAAATTATATCGCAAATATCCTCAATCAATAGAACGGGTGGGCTACTACTTAAAGATGTTTAGTCATGTTCGATGTTTTTGGATATAAGTTCATTCTGTAGTGACTCACTTAAGAGCCTTGTAACTGGTGGTGGGGCCCATTTGTCCTTTCGGCCAGTTATACTGTAGAAACAGCTATACCGAAGGCTACAACTTTCGCTCTCACCTGATTTCTATAGCGGCTCAAAGGATTTACCACTCGAGGTCATTCCCAAGAGTATCGATCCCTTGCCAGGCCTCTCTTAAAAAGATAAAATTTGAGTGTTACTAACACTTTTCTCTTGCACCTAGGACCACAAGAGCCAAGGGAGAGGATAGTGTGTGTTAGAGGTAGGACCACTCGACTGACCTTTTTGTACAAGCGTGCCAAACACAAAATTCACTTGTTCTTTTTAATCCATCATCGCAAATGTGATCTAACTATTTGGAGATGTTGCTCCAACAGTCATGGTGTTCTTTTTAACTTCAAAAGCAATGTGTTTTGTAATCTAGAATTCGAAAATCCTGGTCAACTTAATGAAAAACACATTTGCTTTGAAGTAAAATTTGTTTGCAAAAATCAAAAATAAGTGAATTGTTCTTTTTATTTGCCCAAAAATTGAAGTGTGGATTGTGATTTTTAAGTTTGATGCAAGAAAGGAAATTTGTTTTGTTGATTTTAAGCACCAAAAGACAAGTTATCCTAACTAGAAAGCAATAAAATTTTGTGTTTTTCAAGTTTTAATGCACCAAAAGACAAGTTATCCTAACTAGAAAGCAATAAAATTTTGTTTTTGTCAAGTTTTAATGCACCAAAAGACAAGTTATCTTAACTAGAAAGCAATAAAATTTTGTTTTTGTCAAGTTTTAATGCACCAAAAGACAAGTTTGTGATTTTTAATGGTGAGTCTTAACCTGCACAAACAAAAACGTGTTAGTAAAATCGATGTCCAAGGGGGGCTTCCACAAGCCTAAGAATTTCCACTTTTTTGGTTACAAGGCGATTTGGACGACACTCTGTTACAATAGCGCTAGTCTGTGTTTAAGTAGAGGCACTACTTAACACAAAAGCGCTTAAAGAAGGGGAGAGACAAAGAGGCAAAAGCGCTAGAAGATTATCCACAGCGCCAAAATAGCCACAAACGCACCAAAACAAGTCCAAAAGTGCTGAAATGAGGACAATAGCGCTAATTGCATAAATGTCGGTAGCACTAGAACATGTTCAATAGCGCCAAAGCGCAACCTGTGTGACACTTTCAACAGTCAGACATGTTAGTTTGCTAAAAAAAATAAAATTTTTGGTGTTTCAATTCACGTCGGGTTCACCAAATGATGCCCTCCTAAATGGCACAAGGTTAGCAAATGATAAATAACACAAAAGACACGAAACCATTAGTGTTAGTCAATCAAAAACTAATCTAAAAAGGCATACTGAGAGAGACACTAAAAACATGCAAGCATATTTAACTATCAAAGCAAACATGATGAGGCATCTCCAAATACCTCCTAACATGCTCTTAGTTTCTTTCTCCCTTGTTCCTCTCCTCTCCAAGTTCCAAAATAGTGTAGCTCTCAGTAGCTTTTTGCGCTATGGATGCTTATGGAGGATTGAGATTGTAGTATTGTGCTTCAAACATGAAATGAAAAGCTAATACTATGCTATTGATGCTAAAATGATATGTTTTAACCAAAATGATAAGATATTAGATTGCTATGCTAAAATGCTCTCTTAAAATGCCTATAGCTTAAATGCATACAAGTTTTCAGGATCTGGATTATGAAGAAATGGGCTCTATTTATAGGAAAAATGGAGCAATGGATGGCTAGGATTGAAAGGTTTAATCAAGGGCCAAGCTTGAAAGTTGGGGATCCATGTACACAATTTGCACCAACGAAATGGTGACAAGTGTCAACATAGGGTTGGGTTGAGAGAAGGGGTTGGAGGCATTAGATGCCTGAGGAGACCTCATGGTTATCTAGAAGGTAAGGGTCAAGCCTAAATTAGGATTACCCACTGGATTAAGAGTTAATCCAAGGATAAACCTTTGTGCAAATGATTAAGAGATAATCATGGTCAAAGCATTAAAGGCTTGATGAGACCCTTGGGTTGGGTGAAGGTTGAGTTAAAACAAATATTTTAACCATGTAAGAGGGTTTGAGTTAACCATTAATGGTTATCGGAGACTTTGGGGATTTAAGTGGTTGGAGGTTTGAAGCTTTTAATGGCTATCAAAGACTTTGAGGAATTAAGTGGTTGAAGGTTGAAAGCCTTTAATGGTTATCAAAGACTTTGAGGTTTTTGAGAAGTGATTTCTCATTTGCTTAGGAATGTGACAAAGTTTAGAAGATGGTTTAGGCTAATTAGAAGCGATTAGAAGAATCTAGAAGAGGATTAGATTTGCAAGTGGATTTGGTGGGTGAGGAAAAATAGGTTTTTATTAAAATAAAAATTCATTTATTTCAATAAATGTGTGCAAGTTGCATTTGTAGGAAAATGCAAGTGGGGGGGTTTTTAAAATGATTTAAATAAATGTTAATTTATTTAAAAGAGGAAAAGGGGGATTTTAATTAAATAAATTGATTTTATTTATTTAATTGATTGGAATTTGAATTTAATGAATTAATTAAAATAAATTGATTAATTTATTTAATTAATAGAAGAATGTTTGGAGATGAATTAATTAAATATTAATTTAATTAACTGATGGCTAGTGGATTTTTAACCAAATAAATAGCAAATATTCATTTAATTAAAATGGGTAGATTTGTGTGACTACACATTGTAAAGATTAGTTCAACTAAGGCAGTAAGGGATTTACCAAAGATTGTGAAACCTCATAATCTGGTATGTAAGGAATGTCAAATGGGAAAGCAAGTTAGAACAACTTTTAAGAGTATTTATGAGAAATCCAATAATGTTCTTGATTTAATTCATACTAACTTGTGTCGTCCAGCAAGAAGAAGAAGTCTACAAGGAGATAGATATTTTATGCTAATCATTGATGATTATTCTAGAATGTGTTGGGTTACTTTTCTTAGGGAGAAATTAGAGGCTTTTGGAAAATTCAAGTTATTCAAGGGAATGGTAGAGAATGAAACCGCTAAGAAAATCAAGTGTTTAAGATCTGATCAAGGAGGAGAATTTACATCTAAGGAATTTAATAAATTTTGTGAAGTAAATATAATCAAAAGACAACTATTAGCACCCCGAACACCTTAGCAGAATGGAATTGTGGAAAGGAAGAGAAAAACTCTTCTAGAAATAGCTAGAAGCATGATATTGGAAGCAAATCTACCTCATCTGTACTGGAGAGAAGCAGAAGATACAACAGTTTACACTTTCAACAAAGTTCACATCAAAAGTGAAATTGGTAAGACCCCTTATGAACTATGGTTTGGTAATACTCCTACTCTTAAATACTTCAGAATATTTGGAAGCAAATGCTGTATTAGGAGAGATGAGTATGTTGGTAAATTTGATCCTAGAAGCGATGAAGGAATATTTCTTGGCTATTCATCTAAGAGCAAGGCATATAGATGTTTTAATAAAAGATTGCAGAAGATCATTGAGAGTGCTAATGTGAAGATAGATGAGCACTTTAATTCAAGGTTTGTAGATTCTGAACCGATAGTTGAGATGATCATAAATGAACCAATACAGAGTGCACTGATACAGAATGTGGATCCAGTCACATCGGCGTTATCAGAGAATTCCACAGTGACTGAAGAACAACAACATGTGAATAAACCTAGGTATGTAAGATTGAATCACTGAGAAAGTCAGATAATTGGAAATAAGTATCAAGGTGTTATGACAAGAGGAAGACTAACAAATGAAGAAGTATGCTTAATTTCTCAAGTTGAACCAACATCTGTTATTGAAGCATGTCAAGATGAATATTGGATAAAAGCAATGGAAGATGAGCTAGAACAAATTGAAAAGAACAATACATGGACATTAGTTCCTTGGCCTAAAGACAAAAATGTAATTGGAACTAAATGGGTATTTAGAAATAAACTTAATGAATATGGTAAGGTAATCAGAAACAAAGCAAGATTATTTTGTAAAGGATATTCACAGAAAGAGGGAATTGATTATAATGAAACCTTTGCAGCGGTAGCTAGAATTGAGGTAGTTAGATTATTTCTTGCATTTGTATCTCATAAGAACTATAAAGTATATTAGATGGATGTAAAATTTGCATTTCTGAATGGTGATCTTGAAGAGGAAGTTTACATTGAACAACTTGATGTATTTTCATTTACAAATGATAAAGATATGGTTTGTAGATTAAGGAAAGCTTTGTATGGATTGAAGCAAGCTCCTAGAGCTTGGTATGCTAGATTGGACAAATATATTTTGAGGCTTGGTTACACTAAAGGTAATGCTGACAACAACTTATATTAAAAAGTGACTAATGATGACATCTTGGTTATTGAAGTTTTTGTTGATGATATCATTTTTGGAGGAGAAGATGGATTGTGTAAAGACTGCACTAACAAGATGCAAGAAGAATTTAAAATGTCTATGATTGGTGAGATACAAGTCTTTTTAGGATTGCAAATTTCACAAACTGATAAAGGTATATTCATATGTCAAACAAAATACTTGAAGGAACTACTGAATAAATTTGGTATGGAAAACTCTAAACCGGTAAGTACTCCTATGATTACAACTGATAAATTGACATTGAAGGATGATTCAACTCCTATTAATCTAACAACATACAAATCTATGATTGAAGGTTTACTATATTTGACACAAACTAGACCTGATATAATGAATGCAGTGTGTATTGTTTCAATATTTTAGAGTAATCCTAAAGAAAATCATGGATCAACAGTAAAAAGGATTTTCTGGTACCTACAAGGCACAACAAATCTTGGCTTATGGTATCCTAAAGATAAATTTTTTGATTTATGTGCATACATCGATACAAATTGGGTAGGAGATGTAGATGATAAAAAGAGTACCACTGGAGGTGCATTCTTTCTTAGTAGCAGATTGATTTCATGGTTAAGCAAGAAGAAAATTTGTACATCATTATCAACAACAGAAGCATAATATGTTGTAGCAACAACTAATTGTACTCGGGTATTATGGATTAAGCAAATGTTTAACGACATAAAGGTAAAATGCAAAGAATCGATAATCAGTTATTGTGATAATTCAGCAGCAATTGATATATCCAAGAATCTGGTATTTCGCTCTAAGACTAAGCATGTTTCTATCAAATATAATTTTCTGAAAGAGAATGTTGAAGCAAATGAAGTAAGATTGGTTTATGTGAATACTAACCAGCAGATTGCAGATATCTTTACAAATCCTTTGCCTAAGGAAACCTTTGAATATCTCAGAGAGAAGCTTGGGGCAATACCCTCAATCATAGAGACTTAGATGATTGAAGATTGACATCAAACCAACAGAAACTAATTGTGAAACCTTTTTCTAGCTTTGATAGAGGAGAGCTACTTCTCAGGGGGAGTAGTTGGTTGTATGTTCTGGTATTTTTTTAACTACTTTGAGATTTGATGTCAAAGGGGGAGAGATATCTATGGAAAAACATTATTCCTTGGGAGACAATATTCATTAGGGGAGAGATATATACCCTTTTTATTTTGGTTTTGATTTATAGTATTGATCTATTGTTGAGATTGTTGGTTTTTGGCATTCTGTTTTGGCACTTAGATGTTTTTCCATCTAGTGTTTCCATCAATGCCAAAGGGGGAGATTGTTGGTATTATGGATATGTTGCATTGGTTTTGTCATTGATATCAACACTTATCCTTTTGGAGACCTACATTGGCACTATGGTTATATTGGTTTATTGTTGAACCAACACATTGTGTTCACCGACAAGGTCAGTGACATGCATAGTCATCGGTATATGATTCACCAGCACTTATGATGACTTGTTATCATCTGGAGATCACTTGATTATGTCAAAGACATGGTTTGGATACTTGGTTTTGGTGTTTTGGTTATTGATCTAATCAGGTTGACATATTTTTTGTTACCAACAGATAAGTCTAGGTTATGAACTGGTATACGTTATCTATTCCGGATCAGCACGACACGTTATGGAGATGATTTATTGATTGGATATTGTTGTAAATGTTTTGAGCCGAAATCTTGTATCACATCAAGGATTATTTGTAATTCATTTAATTGTAATATTCTTAGTGAGCCGACCTACACATTTAGTCTTAGGTTTTGTATAAATGTAAGATCTCATTTGTGAGATGAAAATGCTCATGGTATGGTATTGTAACTTGGTATGTATGAATATTGAAGATCATAGGAGCAGATCATAGTGCGAATCAAGAAGACATCAATTGAAGGTTAAAGGAAGGTTTAAAGGTGTTTATCAGAGCTTAAACCAGTACTGAATCCAACATTACAGATGCACTTTGAAGTAGTACATTATTCTAGGATTTAACCATCCTATTGTAGTTATTGCAA
Source organism: Cryptomeria japonica (assembly GCF_030272615.1). Taxonomy (NCBI): domain Eukaryota; kingdom Viridiplantae; phylum Streptophyta; class Pinopsida; order Cupressales; family Cupressaceae; genus Cryptomeria; species Cryptomeria japonica. The sequence continues at coordinate 290,823,059 of NC_081406.1, read as the reverse complement.
CTCCCATTTGAGTAGTGTGCTCTAAGCGGTTGGGCTTTCTACATGTGCAAACCCCATTTGTATACACATACTATCTGTAGTAGTATTGATTGTGGGTAAGGTTTCCCACCATGATTTTTCTCCTTATAGGGTTTCCACGTCAAAATATCTGTGTTATGTGTTGTGGATATTGTTTCTCTTTCTATTTCATGCATTAAGTTCCACCAGTATTGATATTAACTACTAATCTATTAACCAGAACTAAGTTTGATTTATCAGTATTAAGTATTAAGTTGGATTAAGTTATAATTGGGTTGAAATTCATTGACAACTGATTCACCCCCCCCCCTCTCAGTTGTCCTTCCGGTTCCTAACACTTATAGAAACCCAATTCGATCACCTATGATCGATCAAAATCTCTGCATATGATTACAACTTTCTTCGCATGCAGATAATCCCATAACCATAACCCACGGTCTACAAAGAAATCTTACATCATATATATACCAACCTAGGATCTAAACAATTAGGTCGGCCACCTAAAAGATAATACATTAGATTCATTACATAATCCCACAAACCAATGATAAACCAAGTCGGTCTGAGACCAAAACAACATGAACCAATTGATAAATCTAACCGACAATGTACCGGGATCATCCATAACACATTACATAAATTGGTACATAACCTAGCATAATAGGACCAGACCTAAAATAGGTTGCCATAAACCAAATTAAACACCACTGATCAATAGGAACATGAACAAGATAACCATCAACATCCAGAAAACCATTTAGAAGCCGTACCTACACCACTTATCAAATCCATCAAAAGATCTTTAATAAAGCTCTGCTGCTAAAACCCGTACCGGTAACCAAAAGGCTTACTAGAATAAATAACAGCTTTTGAAACATCAAATCCTGAATTAATTGAACATGAAGTGTATCAGAAACACATGAATGATCAATCTGAATTAATTCCACAAACCAAAGAATACTGGAGAATACTAGATCATAATCCAACTACTCTACTAGAATCTGGTAGAAAACCAAAACACTCGGTGTTGCCATCAATGACAAACATCAATGCAACACATAATCAATTCCTCCAAATTGACAAGAATCTCCCCCTTTGGCATTGATGTCAACACTAGATGTGAAAAACATCCAAGTACCAAGAAATGCCAAACAATTCTCCCCCAATGGAAGACAACCAACAATCTCCCACAAAATGATACATCAATGAAGTTCTGAACCAATCAACCAACCATAGACCTAAAACAAACTCCCTCTGAAACTAATATCTCTGTTAAGCTCTATTATTCACATGTATATCTCTCCCCCTTTGACATCAATGCCAAAAATCTGACATAAACATCAAAGAAAAATCATAAGTCCTCTGAACCTCACAACTAACTACTCCCCCTGAGTAGTAGAACTATCACATAAATCCGAGATGAATAATATTTCTAATATTGCATACCGGACTGATGCCAATCTGTATATACACATGTTTTTTGTGCACGTTATGTTATGTTAACATTAGTATATACACATGTTTTTTGTGCATGTTAACGTGTTTTTTAATTTATGTTATGTTAACAATAGTATATACACATGTTTTTTGTGCACGTTAACATCATGATGCATGGTCAACCAAGAAGAAGGAAAGACTAAGTAGCAGTTTAAAGGAAAACCAAGCATGCCACCATGATGCAGACCCAGTCAAAGAAAAGCAACATTGAAGAAGATCAAAGCCACTTGATCGTTTCTTCAGTAGAATGGTTTATGGGAAATTTATAACTGTTCTTAGTGTATCTTAGATCTAGGAAGCAAGTCATGTTATATCTTCTCAGCTGCAGGATAGATGTTGTTCTGTTTTCCTGCACTGACTTCTTCTTTAGTATAATAAAACCTGTTCGCCCATTCCATTGGAATGTGGGTTGATCAGTTAGGAATCTATTAGAAGTTTCCATATAAATAAAAGGTCTCAATCTCCTCTTGGGGACATAAGAGAACAACCATATAATTTGTAATACACAACTTTTAGACTTGCGTATTTTTATAGTCAATTTTGAATAAAGAAATCAATGTTATTTTGAGCTTAACAGTTGCAATCTAAGAGTTATGGATATACTCACTCAACGGAGCCCACTTGGTGAGAAGTCCTTTGTGTTTTTCAGTTAATTTCCATCTTACAATAGTTGTTGTTTTGGCATTTGATTGTTCCTATGTCTAATGGAAATAGTTCCTGTGTCTGTTCCTGCAACCACAACGATAGAGTAGTTTCTATCCGCTTTCCAACACATTAGCATTTGGTATTAGTTGCTTAAGTTATTTTCAGTTGTGAATTCTAATTAAGTATTAGTTCATTATATTTTTGCACATTTATTTCAGAGAATTCCCTTTCCTACAATAGGATAGAATGGTTGCTATATAAACTTAATGCACATACAGTGCTGGCCCATTTCAAGTTCACGTCCCTGGTTGATAAGTAAACAAGCCTTTGCTACAGGAAAGCTAGCCATTCAGTAAGGATGTCCAATTACTGAATTATGTTTTATTACCTAGTTGCCATTCCAGTTGTGAGGACCAATAGTTTTGGTGTCATTGCCAGGGATGGTGCCAAACTAAGAACCTATTGTAACCATTAGTTTTAAGCTTTCTTAGTTAATTCTTTGAATTTATTCATTAAATCTGTATGCATAGTGATAAGTTGAGACTTTGTCATGATTTTATCATCTGAACTCTTAGGTTTTGACATCTTTTTGTTTGCATAGTAATAGTGATGTATTGTAAATTGACTATATGTATTCCATGTGTTAAGACAAACTTATGAAATCATGTTTAAACTTTGCCTGTTTATTCCTGCAGCCATGACATTTATTCTTGTAGCCATGAGATTTGTTCCTATTGCTATGCAGATTATTGAGGGTAATATCATATGTGAATTAATGAATGTGTTAATTAAATAAAATGCATATGCATGTCCTTGTATGTTGTTTTTGTTGTAGTGTAGATAATAAATGATGTCGCGGTGGATATTCTCCTTTCGTGTCCGAAGAAGGAAAGATCACGTAAGAAATAAATGAAGATCAAACTGAAGAGGAGCTAAGCAAGCGCAAGGTATATCATGGGTGGAGCAGCCAAGCAACACTACTGAAGTTTAACTTTAGTGGGCATTGAATTCACAAAACACTGCCATGGCATGCAAAGACTGTGGTTCGGTTTAGATCCACGTTTCCTGAAGCCAAGCTCTAGTTGTCTTCTTTATTAGTCAATCATCCACCTCTTCTTCTGGGCATGATTTGAGTTGTCTATTGTAGTTGATCTTCTCTTTATTAATAAGCTCTTCCTTTTTCTTAGAGGTTAGACAAAATAGAAAGGAATAGAGCAAAGGATTTTGATAAGCATTCTTAAGTTTCTTTTCAAAATATGTAATCATTTTCAGGAAGCAATGAATAAAAGATATGTTGTTTTGATTCGTTAAATGTAGTTTTCTAGAAGCTTGATACCACTCATCCAAGGGGGCCCACTTGGTGAGTGATCCTGTGTATGTGCTCATTGAAATTAGATTTTCTTTAGTTGCAGTAGAAGTTCTTACTTTGACTATTCCTGCAACCATTGGAAACAGATCCACTAACTGTTCTTGTAGCCAAGCCATAATAAAATAATTTATGTTATTTATATTAGATCTTTCCAGCATTGTTTTTATAAGTTTTTCCTGTAACCTTCTATAATTTCCATTCTTGCCTTTCCTTTTTGCATAATGTTAGTTACCACAGTAATGCAAAATAACCATTGAAGGAGATTAGTGCATATATAGTGCAAACCCATTTCAAGTATTATGTCCTTGGGTTGATAACTAATTGATCACTAGCCATGAAAATAGTAACTTTACTAGATGAATGTCCAAACTTCGGGTTGAGATTTCAACTAGAGTTATTATTATTGTTGTTGGAGTAGACATTTTTGGTGCCATTGCCAGGGATGGTGTCAAAATGAGAACCTCTCATGGTTATTACTGTTTTCAGCTAGTTATTTTTGGGTATACTTGATCATTTGAAAATTTCATGAATCTGCATGTATAGAAGAAGAAGAGACCCCAGAGGTAGATTTCTGCCCACTCATTCTAATCATGCAGAAGATAATCTTCCAGATATAAATCCTTTTACTGAACTTTACCAAGCCCCACAAAATTTGAACCACCCTGAATCTGAATTTCCAGAAGGCAGTCTTCAGTTCCTCTTTGGTCTTCAAGAAGAAGAATTTCCTATAGTAACAACCCCCACAAGTCCAATGCAAGAGAACCCACCTCCTGGTGGGAATAATCCACCACCACCAGGTCTAACGTTTGAGTTTCCCATATCTGATTAGCATGATAATGCTAATCTCAAGAACATTTCAGCATCTTCACTCCCTAAATTCTATGGATTGGTGACAGAGGATCCAGACACATTTCTGTTTGAGTTTGATGTTCTCTGTAAGAGTTTTGACTATACTACAGATGCCCATAGACTCAAAATTTTTCCTGCCACTTTGAAGGAATCAACCTTGAGATGGTTTATGAGCTTGGGTAGTAGCACAATCAATACATGGGGTGAGATGAAATGGTTGTTTCTTGCAAAATACAAAGATTATTGTAGAGGTACTGATCATCATGGGGATGATATCTTTAGAATGACACAAACTGAAGATGAGAGTCTTGAAGATTACCTGGAAAGGTTTATGTTTAGTGTCAAAAAGTCCAAGCATAAGACTCTCATTGAAGATTCCCTCAAGTTGATATTTTTGAGGGGAATCAGTGATGAATGTACTGATTCTTTGGATCTTATGGGAGGAGGTGACATTACACAGTCCACTTGGGCTGAAATAGGATAAATTTACAAGAAGTATTCCATATCTTCTTCTAAGAAGAACAGATGTTTTAAACCAGGAGTATCATCATCAACATCTAGAACTGGACTTTCTTGATTGGAGCTTAGTGATTTATTAAAAGACTTCAAGGAGGACATTATAAACAATATGGCCACCCAATTGGATACACTTGTAGCTAAGAAGAAGCATAAAGAAGCTGATGCATTTCTTGTAGAATTCTGTCCTCATTGTAAACAGCGAAAGAAAGATTGTAGATGTAAAATGGTTGCAAATGTGTAAGTACCTGACTTCAAGCCGATTCAAGGTGATGATGAGCAAGTCTTCTATGTTTCTCAAAGAAGACCAAATTTCCAAAGACAAGGTATGCCACCAGATCCACTTTCTTTTTTTGGTTATAGTGGAAATTCTTATGCACCAAATAACCAATGGCAATCACCGTATTCTCAAAATCTTGGTAATTATCAAAATTGGTATTGTTCTCAAGGCCAAGGGCAACATTTTGGTAATCAAATGCCACAGTGGCAGCAACCACAAGGGAACTAGTACCCACCTCAGGGCCAAGGAAACTAGTTTCAAGGGAATTGGCAACCTACTTCTCAATGGAGGGGAAGCCAACCATGGAATACCCAATCTTCTGGTTATCAACCGCCTATTCAGCAGCCACAACCTTCTGCATTAATGCCTCCTCCTGTAGCCACTGCTGCACCACCTAAACCAACACATTTGCCTACTCAACCATTGCCAAATCCTAATATTAAGTCTCAGCAACAACCACAAGCTTATTCAGCTGATGTTAATCAATACCCACCCTATTCTTTATCTCTAAATGACATTCACCTCTGATCTAGGACAACTCAACCTAATCCCTCTCATCCAGTTATCACTGAGGTACAAGAGGAGCAAGAAATATCTAATCCAACAGATACAATACCTCATAATCAAATATTGCCACCATTTCCCCATAGATTGCAAGAAAATGAAGTTTCCACAGAACAACAACAAAACTTTGATATTATTGATCAACTGAAACATATTTGTGTTAAAATTTCATTGTTGCAAGCAATAAAGGATGTTCCCATATATGGTAAGGCATTGAGAGAAGCATGTCTAAAAAAACCTGGCAAGAAGAAAAAGGATCCACAAACAATTCATGTTACGAGTCAACTGGCCGATATTATGTTAGGTAAGATTTCCATTCCCAAGTATTTTGATCCAGGTAGTCCTGTTGTGAAGATAGTCATTAATGACAATCAAATAAAAAATGTTTTGATTGATTTAGGGGCAGCCATTAATGTAATGACAAGGGAACTAATGAAACAACTTGAGATCAATAGTTTAAGGCCTACACCCACAGTTCTATAGCTTGCTGATAGCTCTATATTGAGACCTGGCGGTATCATAGAGGATGTAGTAGTTATTTTAGATTCCTGGGAATATCCTGCAGACTTTATGATTTTATCTCCAAAAGCAACATTGGGAGGACATCCAGTCATTTTGGGTAGACCTTGGATTGCCACAGCTAATGCATATATTGGATGTAGATCAAGGGATATGACTATTTCAGATGGGAGTTCTACAAAAACATTATCCTTGTATTCTCCAACACAACCCCAGCTTGAACAACAACAAGCCATTTGGCCTATTTTGGGAGAAGAATATGAGGAAATTGAATCTATTAATCACCTTATGATGATTAATCAAGGACCACTCATGTAGTTATATGATGAGGAATCAATTCTTTATAAAATCTTGATAAATGAATTAATAAAAGAGCAAAAATTGTAGGAATTGGTTCCGAATATTGCAGGTTTGGACTTTCCTGTAGCCACTGATATATTGCATACTCTGTTGCTGCAAGAATATCTTCTTCTCATTTTTTTGATATAAACCAGATTGATCTTACTATTAAGATAGAAGTGGAATTGAATAAATATTTGAATATCAATAGAGATCTATTAGATACTAAAAAAGAGGCCCTTGTAGACTTGTTGAAACTTCATAAAAATTCTTTTGCATGGGATTACAAGGATATGAATGGGATATATCTAGCAGTTTGCACCCACTGTATATATATATATATATATATATATAAAGGAATGATGTTTCCCACTCAGACAACCTCAAAGAAAAATCAATCCTGCCTTGAAGGAGGTAGTTAAAGAAGAATTGCAGAAGTTGTTAAAAGCTGGGTTTATCTATCCTATCTCTAACAGCCAATGGGTATCAACTCTAGTCATAGTCCCTACAAAATGAGGAAAATGGAGGGTATGTGTTGATTATAGAGCCTTGAGCTTAGAAACAAGAAAAGATCATTTTCCATTACCATTTGTGGATTAGGTATTGGATTCTCTAGCTGGTAAAAGATATTTTTCAATCCTTGATGGATTCAATGGTTACAATCAGATCTAGATAGCCCCCGAGGATCAAGAGAGACAACATTTACTTGTCCATGGGGCACGTATGCATATTCTATTCTTCCTTTTGGATTGTGTAATGCTCCAGCCACTTTTCAAAGAGCAATGATTAGTATTTTTTTTGATATTTCTCAAGATATTATAGAAATTTACATGGATGACTTTACAACTTATGGTTCTGAATTTAAGAAAGCATTGGGTAATCTGAAGAAAGTTTTGCAACGATGTGAAGACTACAATTTGTCCTTAAATAGTGAGAAGTGTTTTATCATGATGGAAGAAGGAATAGTCCTTGGTCATCATATCTCTGTACAAGGCATCCAGGTGGATCTAGCAAAGATTGAGGTCATTCAACATATTAATGATCTTGTGAAGAAAAAAGATGTAAGAAGTTTTCTTGGTCATGCTAGATACTACAGACGGTTTATCAAAGATTTCAGTAAAATTGCAAGTCCCTTATATTCACTTGTAAGGCCCTCCCCAACCAAGCTCTGACTAACTTAGTTGACCATGTTTGACCCTACTAATAAATGCCATAATTCAATAGGATGGGCTATGTTAGACAGATAGATTGGTGAGAAAAGTAATTGAACCAGGTTACGGAACCATTTCACCTTGAGGTGTACATTTTTATGCATTATGGACTTAGAACTTATAAGATTCCATGATTTGGATAACATTGATGTATGTTGATGCTTCATTTATATGCGTTATGATATAGAACTCTATACAATTCCAAAATAGGATAAATTTGAGATTATATATGTCATTATTGGATTTGTAGAACTTCACTATGATGATAGAAATAGGATGTATGTTTTATGTATGGATCAAAATTATGAGAATTATGAGAATTGCTTATGTGGAGTTGTTTGGATGTAAGATGTATTGATTTGTTTAAATGTATATTGTATGCAGAGTGTTTGATGTGTATTCTTATTCATGTGTTTTATATTATATGAGGTTATTTGGAATTACTAATGTATAATTGAGATGCGCAGGAAAATTATCCATGTGACCATGGAAATATTATGGAGAACCAAACCTAGACCTATGTACGTTCGTAAAACCAGGGTTTGTCTATTTGGAGAGACAACACCCCATTTGTATAGTATTTTATTTGCAAAAGTGGATGTTGCATGTGTGTTAGATTGAATTTATTTATTTGTGTAAATCCAACAAGAGACAAGATTTCATGTATAATTTTGTAAAAGTATTTTTATTGTGTCACTTGACACATGTGTTGATTTATGTTTTGGTTTTTTTAAAATTGTCTCTTGGATGGAGTTGTTTAACCATAACTTTTTCAATTAATTTAATGTGATTCCATAATTGCCTTGGGAAGAGAATATTTGGGGTGGTCAACTTAAGTTTGACCCGAAAATTAACTTCAGAGGGGTTTAAAAGGGGTTAAATGGACACCTAGGGGTAGTTTAAGAGTGTTTCCTAAAGCCCATAAGGTATACCTAAGTGTTAGGAGTAATTTTAGGCATGTTTCAACTCCCATGTGACCATTTAGACACCCTAAAAAGTGGGTTTCCTAAGTTGAGCGAAAATTGAAAATTAGAAGCATCGTCTAAGTTGTTAACTTTCCTTTTTGATGAGAGATCCCTTTTGATCTTTTTTCTGACTTTTCCTTTTTCAATTTTAGAAACCTGTGAGAACTCTCACTGAGGTCTTCTTAGGCAAGAATGAGAGATTTTGCGGGTAATCACCCACTCTCCATTTTTGGAGACAAAGAATTTTGAAAAACAAAAGATAGATTTGAATTAGGTATTTGGCTAAGTATAGAGAAGCAAGGGGTTGTGGAATTGGGCTGCTCATCCTCAACTAATCTAGCATACCTTTGGGCAATTTGAAGGTTGGTTTAACTTTTCTTGTAACGTTTTTTCATATTGGATGTTATGTAGAAAAGAATTGCTTGTGTAAAAAGGCTAGTTTCTTGTATGTTTTCCTTGGAAAAATTATTTGTGTTTTATGTTTTACTTATTGTATGCATTTTATGTGCTTTGGGAGTAACCAAGGCCTCCTACTCTTGGGAGAGAGGATGGTCTTGTGGGTGGTAGAAGTTTGATAGCCCTCGAGTGAGAGGCTCTTGTTATGAGAGTGATCACAAGGGCTATTTATGTGACCCTTGCTGCATGGCTTGTTTATGCATTTGGGGGTCATAAGGAGGGAAATAAGGCATGAATGCCTTGGGGGGCATAAGGATGTGGGTTTGTTATACTTATGTTGTATTTGGTTTTCCATGAGGTGGCTTTGTGTTCTGCCATACTTGCAGTCTCTTCAGGGTACTTGGTCCACCACCACTCTTGAAAAGACATCACATTGTGTGGTGCAGTGTAGCCCTAGGATGGGAATATGTTGTGATTGTTTTCTCCTACTTGTTGAGTTTGCATGTGTGTAACCTGTCTAGGGCTTGGTTCTCCAAGCTCGAGGGTGGCTACTAGTTAGCCTAGGCTAGGAGGTGAGCACTGCATGGTCATAGCCTATGATTTATTTGCAGGTTGTTGGAATAAAAGAATAGGACAAGTGGAAGTTTGTTGGAGTTATGTGGTTGTAGAAAAGGATTTGGAAAATGGAATATTTACATTTTAAGTTGCAGCAATGTTGTATTTATTTTCAAATTGAAATGTATCTATTATTTTTAAAGACCTCATTTATTTGAAAGGAGAGATCCATTTGTAAAGTTGACAATAGTGTCTTTTAAATATATGTTTTAAAGGAATGTAATATTTTATTATGCTATTTTGCAGAAAAGAAATGAGTATTCTGGAATTTGTTTCTATAACTCTAAAAATAACATTTGTTGTGTTTATGATATTTTGAAAAGCAAAAAATTTATTTTACTCTTTATGCACTTAAAATGAAATAAAATAGGAAAGGAAAGTAATAGCTGTGCATGTATGTAGTAGGCTGTAAATAAAATCTAAAATTTAGATTTGTACATGGAGGTGCAGATTTAGTTATTTAAATCTGTCATTTTTATTTATTTGAAGAAAACAAAATCTAAAAGTTATTATAGCCATCTCTAAAGAATTGTTTTAATAAATTCTAGATTCATATAGTTGTTGTGTTTAAGTTCACTTAATTCTGTTATTTACACTTGTAGCAGAAATCAAAATCTAAAGTTAAATGTCTACCTACTTTTTTTATAATACCCTATTTATATAGTTGCCTAAAATAATTTATTTAATTCTGACAGTAAATTATTTGTAGAAAATAAACCTAAACTAATTAGTTTATCTCAATCGTAGCTAAACAGTATATAAAAAAAAGTACATTGTTTTAATCCTGGAAATTCCTCATTTAAATGGATCTGTTAAAAAGTACATGTAATATTTTGCATGTAATATTATGCATGTATATATATATATTAATATATTAAAAAAAAAGAAGATATTATGCATATAATATATATATATACCCGCGGCCTCCACTGTGTGGACATGCAGTGGTCAGCCCCGCGGCTTCCACTATGTGGACACATAGTGTCTGTCGCAGTTTCCACTGTGTGGACACACAGTGGTGCTGCGCCCGCCACTATGTGGACACACAGTGGCGCTGCCTGGTACCGCTGCCTCTCCCTCCCCTTCTTCAAGCGCCCTTCCATGGCCACCGCCCAACACAAAAAAAAAAAAAAAAAACTCGCCCCTGCACAATTTCGAGTTAGAAAAAAATAAAACCCTAGCCGGTTAGAGCTAGGGTAGTAAGAGAATTATGAAAAAAAAAATATAAAAGGATTCTTTTTATATTAATAAAATTAGGTTTTCCTTAATGTGAAAACATATTTAAGTTTATATATATATATATATATATATATATATATATATATATATATATGTATATATATGTATATATATATATATATATATATATATATATATACATATATATGTATATTCATAAAAATATAATATATATATTTTTATACAAAGAGTTTGAATTATGAAAAGTTAGGTCAAAATGGAGTAAAAATATTTTATTAGGTGATTATAATTAATATGTTTTAATAAACTTATGAGTATAATTTAAAAGTATGTTTTAAATTAAAATACTCATGAAGTTAATCTTTCAGGAAATTTAATTTCTGTTGTAATTTATTTAAGTATAGGGATTAATTTTAGCCACCTAGATATAGGTTTATGAGATGAAGCTTTATAGGAAAATATTCATTATGAAAATTAATTTAATTGACCCCCTTTGTCGATTTAGTTAGTCACATTTTAATTATTGTTTAAAATAAATTTTATACATTAAGAACTATGTGCTAGGACTAATTTTATTTAGTCCCTAAAAGCTATTTAATGAGTATTGGAAATTAATATTATCCTTGTCTATCAATTTAGATTTTTGGATTTAATTTAATCTATTGGATTAAATTTATGAGATAGAATAATAATTTTTTTAGTATTCCGCATTTAATTTAAATAATATTTTGCTTACTTGAGTTAGTGGTTAGAGTTAACTCATATATAGTTAAGACAAACTTGCTAGTGCATTATATGTTAGCAAAATTAATGTTTTAAGTTGTGAGTTTAAAAAAAAAATTATCCTGTTCGTGCTCAAAAGTTTGAGCATGAAATTTTGGTATCAGAGCCCTAGGTTCATACACTAGTGAACATGGGCTACATTCATAACTTAGTTGAAACCAAACTATGGCTCGAAGTGTAACACCTAGGTGAAAGCTTGCGAAATAACAAAGTTAAACATAAGTGAAAATTCTTGTAAATCAATAGATCAACATATATCAATTCAAGGGGTTCCAAGGGTTACTAAAAGCCCTGAAATTTAAACTTATTAGTCATAAGGTTTATGGCATAATAAAAACCCCAAAGGCTGCGAAATTTTAAATTATTATTTATATGAAGTATTTTTAGTGTTTAAATAATGAAAATTAGATCTTTCGTACTTATGAGGTTACCATTCAATTTGAACCTAAATGCAATAATTGCCCTAATCAAATCAAGTACGAGCAGTTAAATTCTACAATAAAATACCTCTGATGGTAACTAAAAGAATGTCATCCATTGAGATATGTTCATGACAATGGCAAGTCAAGCAAGATAGTCAGACCTAAGATAAAGGCACAATAAACAAGATAAATAAGATCGAGATAGTTCAAGTTAAGTTTTTAAGCTATGTGAAATTATGATGGTTAAAAAGATCAAGGCCGCCATTGGAGACATAAATGAAGAAGAGTTAAAAGGAACTCTTGCGAAGCTCAGATAGAAGCATTAACCTATCCTAAAGACTAGGTACCTTAAGAATGTGGTCATGTTAGATTTCTTATTAAGAGCATTTGTTAGAAAATTTTTGTAGTAATGCAGTAAAGCTAGAGTTGGATAACCTTGAAGAGTAGAACTAAAATGATGAATGGAAATCCCCTTGATCAGAAAACCCTAGTAATACTATAGGTGAGTTAAATAAGGAGAAAGGAGGCATGAACTTCTTGGGTGAAAACATGTTTTTACAATAAACCCTAAAGTTCATCCGTGGTTATATAATTGGGGAAACAAGCAAGTAAAACCTCAACTAGTTCCTTTATGGGAAGATGATCTTGAAAAAAAAGTAAATAATGGAAGAGAGAGTAGAGTTGATTTGGGGATCGTACAAAATCCCCATGGAAGTGCTAAGAGTGTAAAAACATTAGGATCTTATAATCTAGGGATGAGTAACCAATATTCACTCAAAAAACTAAGGAGAAAAGTGCAACTCAATCATGGTTAGTCGCTAGGTACAAGACAATATATAACACAATTTAACTACTAGGCACAATCGAAGAAGCTTTGCAAATTATGGCACTCAAGTGTAAAAGTATGTGAAAACATTATGGATGAAGCAACATGAGGATGGAAATGGCTTATGGGAAGATAGTATAACTGTAATATAATACCAAAGTTTTAATGAAAAATCAGTTGGCAGTATATAATCTTTTATGGGAACAATGACAAGGAGTCGAATTGGGTGGCTAGCTAAGGGAGAACTCAGAAATCATGGGAGTCATAAGACGTTGGTAACTATTGGACACCTTCAAGTTATACCGTAATTGGGTAAATGGATATTAGGATGGTAAGATGTGTAGTACCCCTGCCCTAATCAATTTCTAATCCTGGTTTAATCTTGGTTAGTTTATCATAATATAATGATTATAGTCAGATGTGTTGATTTAGTGCCTATCTGTTAATGTGGTTTTTGCACCAGTTGTATGCAAGTTGTTTAGTGTTCCTATTTCATGGTATTAATATCGGGCTAACGCTTTCATTAAGTTTATATATGTATGCATATATGACTCTTGGTTGCAGGAGATTTCAGGTACCACACTGCATGAGTGCGAGGTTCATCTTCACCTGGATTTGCAGGTTTGATTGCACCTCTTTAATCCTTAGAGTTGGATTAGGTGGTTGTAAGACCCTAGTTGACCATAGTCGTGCTCAAGTGAGCATCGTCAGTCGTCGTCGGTATTCCTTTTGTTTGGGTTTGCAAGTCGTCTATCTAGTTGACCTTCTTGGTTTGCGTGTTTGGTGTTTATGGTTAAATTGAGTAATTTAGTCCCTAGTATTTAATTTGATTAAATATGTGTTTGTGCATTAAAGATTAATGGACTAAATTAAATAGGATTTCTTTATGTAATTTATCGTTAATTTGAATTGCTCGATTTAAATTGGGAGCAAGTTCAATTAAATGGTTAAATTTAAATATTAAATGTATTATATTTATGCCTAAGAAAAGAAAGATTTAATTTTAATTGAAATAGAATTAATTTTATCTTCTTGGCATTTTGGAAATAGAAAGGTTAAATTGAATTAATTGAGAAAATCAATTTTGATTTGAAAAACAATTTAATTTATTGATATAGTTGGAAAATAAAGATTTTTGTAATTTATTTTAAATAAAAATTTTAAATCCAAAAATGAGATTTTTTGGTCAAACTTTTCCTTATAACCAAGACTTTTGGAAAATATTGGGGATTGAATTTTTTGGAGAAAAATATATTTTTGGAAAATATTTTGGATGAAAGATTTGGGGATTTTGGAAGGAGAAGGATTTCTTGAGCTGCAGGTTGGGGCTCTTCATCAGATCCTTTCCAGGAATGCTTATTGAGGTAGGAATTCTGGTTATTAATTAGTTATTGTTTAAATTTTTAAAAAAATGGGCATTGGATGTTTATCATGCAATTTTGGTTTCAAATTCTCCATTGTTTTTCTCAAGACTTAGAATTATTGTGGAAATTAGTTAAAGATTGGTTTATTGTTAGATCTTTGTGTGAGAAATGAGTTCTATTTGCCCAAAAAGATGATTTATTTGGTGGGTTATTCCAACAAATCATTTCAATTTTGAAAACCTCTTCTTGCTGGAAATTTTCATTTTAGTCTCAAGATGAGACTGTTTAAAAATGGGGGTTTGCCTTTTGGATAAGAGATTAATTTCAATCAAAATTTTTAATAGTTTTGATTTGCTTTATATCTTTTTTAATAAAAGAAAAAAGAAAATCATGTTGCTGGGTCTGTATATTTTTACTGTGTTATGTTTTTTGGCAGTAAATAAATTAAAAGAAACAATATATATATATATAAAGAATTGTTTTAACCCCATCCATGTGGGAGTTTTCCCCACCACATGGAGGGGTGCTGTGTCCCTTTGGGGGTAGCAGTGCTTCCCATGGGGGCTGCATGCTCCCTTTGGGAACAACAGCGCTCCCATGGGGGCTGCATGCTCCCATTGGGAAGCAGCGCTTCCCCAAGGGGAAGCGTGAGCTCCCAAGGGGGGGCGGGGGGCACGTGGGGGTCCACGTGGGTACCCTCCCCCATATAAATTTTTTTTTTTAGTTTTTAAAAAATGTGTTTTTTTAATGTATTTTTTTAATAAAAAAAAAATATAATATTTTAATATTATTTAATGTTAATTTTTAATTAAGTTTTTAATTATGATTAATGTGGCATAAATTATAACTCATGATTAATTTGATATTAATTAATTGTATAATGGAATATATACGTTAATTAATATTCAAATTTCGTTTTATGATTAACACATTTTTTCTAATTAAATTCTAGAATTGCTAATTTCGCAATTAAATATTAATTGGTTATATTTTATTAATCTTGGATTAATAAATATATACCTTAATTAAGAGTTAATTTGGGTATTTGTCTAATTGAGGAAGTATTGTTTTAAAAAATAAAATAGAATATTATTTTATTGGGAAATTGTTGAAATAAAATATATTTATTAATTGATTATTTTTAAATAATATTTTATTCAAGAACATATCATTTGAGTAATTGAGAAGTAAATGAAATATTTTATCAATGGATATTTGGATCATTTAAACAATATACTATTGGAAATTAATAATGTATTGTTTGAAATGTTGGCGAGTTAATGGTATTTTCAATTTGTAAAATAAATGGTATAGTTATAATCTTCCTCTGTTTTGAGACATAGGCGAATGGACCATTGAAATTGTGGTATTGTACTCACCTGGTAACGGTGATTTTTCTATCAATGCAATTCAAAAACTTAGATCATTAGAAAACTTGATTGACTATTAATGTTCAAATCAATATGGGAAAATATTGTCTTTTCCGGTTATTGCCTTTGCGAGTTTAATTTCTGTATTCACTTTTGCTTAAGTAATGGCAAGTCGTGCTCTGTTTGATTGGACCCGGTCATATGGTTGATTTGGGTACCTATTTCAGTCCTCTGTCCCGAGTTGACTATTGTATTGTGGTGGTGTCGTAGTTGGTCATATCCTTTATGTGGGTGTCGAATGTTGATTCATGGTTGACCATAGTTTGTAAGGTCTCTAGTTAGAGTACCGTCAGTAAGTGTATCTCTTGGAGTCATGTTTGACCAAATGGTGGATTTCTCCATTTTGAACTATGTTCCTCTGACCATGTGTATGTCTTGGTTTTGAGTTCATTTGAGTATAGTCTAGTGTTGTATGGGAAAGTGGCTTTTGATTGGGGCCTGCGCCAAAAGTGGCTGTTGGGTAACCCATCGAAAGTGAGTCTAATAAGTGATAACCTAATAGTAGATTAGAATGTTAATCTCTAAGTAAGGTAATTGTGCCTCACACATGGGATGAGTGCTAACATAGACTCAACATGTTGTGAGAAGGCCTGAAATGGCAAACCATCATCCTTGTCTTCACGAAAGGATGTGTGGGTCCACATGAGGCTTGGATGGGCCAGAGGCTCATATTAGGTTGCCAGGGTAACCCAGTATATGGGGCCGGAACCTATGAAAACCTGCCATGGTAACCATACCAGGTTGTGTGATGACACTTGTCCCTACGTTCGCTAGTGTTTTGTCATTTTGTCCTGTTAGGAGCATGTTTGTGGGTCATCCTATTGTCTATGCCCTTGTGAGTTCCTGGTTTCATGTTAGACCTTGGGTGGTGATGACTCAGTTTTATGGGTGCTCTAATGGACCTTTTTATTAGCTTTGATTTTGTTCAGCTGGATCCTTTCCTTTTCAAGGATCATTTATGTATTTATTGACCGATGCGGTTGCTTGTATATTGTTTATGTTTCGCCTTGATGGCAAGATTGTAAATGGTGTAACCTCTTGTATTCTTAACTTTATTAATTATCAAAGGGGTCTTGCAGTTGAGCAGACCCGAAGATGTAGCCCTTTAGGGGTGAACTCTGAGATCATTATGGTGTTATATGATGTTATTCTCTTATGTCTCCCTTATTCAACTTTATCATGTATGAATGGCTTTTTGTTAGAATGTATAAGTGGATAAGATGAAATTAACTTTAAATGCTTATATGCAGTCCTCTCTTGAATACAGTAAATTGGATCATGAATGAATGTAGCTTAGCGTAATGGAATATATTCAGTTGTTGTTAAGAAAATTAAATATGCATGGAAAGATCTCATAAGTTTATGATGAAATTCTACTGTATTAGAATATTAGATGCATGGCCTATATTTTAATGAAAAAGCTTGAAAGTAGGTTATGAATAGATCTTAATAGATGAACCTTATCTTGTGAATTATATTTCCATCTTTTGAAAGAAATTATCCTTGTTTATGAATTATCTCGTTATCAGGTAATCAGCTTATTGGATCTATTAGTGTGAATTATGTGAATTGTGAAAATTAAGCAATCACGTTGGGAAACTCTTTAGGTGTTAGTTGATGTCTTCTGCTATGTAATCTGAATCTTTTATATCTCATTGTATCTTAATGTTGTGATTATCTTTTAAAAAAAAAAAATTATTGCACTCTATTCTTGTGTTATGGCTTAATCCCTTTGGGGTTTCCTGGCGGGGCATTACAAGATGGGTTATTTAGATCGAAGAGATCGAAGGTTGTGATATGCCCAAAATGGGATAGTAAGTAAATATAAATAAGTAATATGGAACGAGATAACTTCCCTTTTACTAAATTTTAATTAATAGGATGGGTGTTGGTCACTCTTCGAGTGCACACCCCCTTGATTTCATAATTGCATAAGTGAAGTTTGAGAGAATAAGTCCACTCTCTGAGTTGTTTGAAATATGTCTTGAAATGTGTGGGTAGAAATTGTTGTTAACCATTATCGATCTTACTTGACAATAATTCCACCCCAAATGGCTCTTAACCTTAAGTGTTAGTAATTTGACAACAAGCTCCTACCTAATGAAGGCAGGTGAATGTTTGAGGTGAAAATATAAGGGGCTAGCATAAGGTGATAAGAAAACAAATGATCTCCCTAGTAAAATTATATGATTACATTATACAAATCCTAAGTGGTTCTAAGTAAACAAGTGTCAATTTTGTACCGAACTATCAATCGTGTGTGTAAGACATGAAAGTGTCGATACTTGAGCTACCACGTAACATTGAACCAAGGTTTAGCATATTAAGATAATTAATAGAAGCCATATTAAATTAAGTTATTAAGGAGGGATATATTAACATGATGGAGGAAACTGGATAGTATTAAATAATTGATATTGAACCAAGTAACTATATAAATGTCTATTTAGTAGAAGATGTTCTAATTAAGTACTATTAAACGCAATTGTAATGAAAGGGACTTTTGAGTGAAATTATTATTGCCCTTATAAAATTTATTTGATCCGCTTGATAATAGGAGTTATCGTATTTGTTATATTAGTAATTTTCCTAATCCTATCGCCTAGGAGTTTTATCAAGACCTAAGGTTTCATTGGATCAGCTTGTTAAGCTTTAACCTCTAATTAAGCATAGATTGCATATAATTAAGTGTTCAAAAAAAAATTAGTGCAAGCAGAATGGATGGAGAATGGTAGAGTTAGTACAATCACTTGGTAGAATATAATTAAGTATGTTAATAACCCTAAATAGATAGTGGATTATATCAGAAAGTGTTGCTTGGAATAGTAAGTATGTGAAGGTTAAAATGGAACATGATTTATAAAAATGAATGCGATCTCTCACATATAAGAATTTATTTCATAAAGGATTATAAAGAATCTAAGAACCTTAAGAGTCTAACAATCACTTCCTAACACACTCAAGACATGTGACCTTGGGTGATGTGTTGCAGTTACTCCCTAGGGTATGACTAGTATAGTCATCTTGTTTCGAGTTTTGATTCGTCAGTATTTTCAACTTTCTTTGAAAAGTATATTGTGACCTAGGGGCTAGTACTTTCTTTTATTTTTTTTATTTATTTTTATTTATGAAGAGAGGACCACTAAATTTATGTTTCTTTTTATTGGAACTATGGCACTTGCCATGTTTCTAGTTTTAATATCTTTCAATTGTCGGCATTCTTCTTCTTTTGAAAGGACTTGGTAAAAGTAATTTTTCTTTTTTTTGACCTTTTAAAGTGTCAAGTGGTCATTTTGATGGTTGATATAGCTAGCCCTAGTGATGTGATTTGTGTAAATGGCTATCATGTTCGTTGAACCATTGATAATGTGTCAAGGGAGAATACCACAAGGAGTGAAATTAGGCACAAAGAATTAACAAAGAATATATTTGATCAAATTAAGAAAAAGGAAGGAATATCCTCCTAAGTAAGATAAATTGCGAGTAATCTGGAAGAGAAAGATGTATAACAATAGTGTGACCTAGACCTAATGAATTGCAAAAAATGATGATTGTTGATTGGTAAATTTGGCATGTGTATGGAGATGATTGCGTGGATGATGTCTAAAATAAGTATTAATAATTTCCATCACTCCCTTGGAATGGGATTGTTATGTACCTTAACATTTGGAAATTGAAAAATAATGTACCCTATGAAACTTAAACCTTGGAGACTAGAAGTACAAAAATATTTTAATCCCTAGCGGTAGAAAACTACCCCATATAGGAGCGGATTTGAAGAACCTAAATTTGATTATGCCTTGTTACCTAAGAAAGTTGGAAGAAATTATGAACCTAGGATGGTTTAGCAAATATTTTATTAACACCCTAATGAGGTGCCTTGATGTAGAATAAGTAGATTCATTTTGGTAAATTGTGATGTCAATTCTCTTAGAGGCAAGCATGGATGACAATTGCGGTGGGAGAAACATGTTTTACATGAACCCTTAATAAGTATGACTCCTAGAAATTAATAAGCAAACTATCATGTGTAACCTTGATTGTGGGAGTTCATGTGTGTTATTGATATGATTTGGATAGCACATTAATGAAAGTTGTTGAAAGATAGTACTTGTAAACATCTACCTGAGATCGAAGGGAAATGCAATAAAAATACTAAGAATTTAACCTTGTGAAGATAGTAAGTTAATTACAATAATAAGTTGATTTGGGTATTTCACCTTTCTAGTAGGCAAGATAAGATTTTGAGTAACTTATTGAAATTGTGGGAAATGTTATGTCCCTACTTCATAAATCTACACATGCGACTTCCAGGAGTAAGTCAAACTCTAAGGGAGGAGGATGTAAGGCCCTCCCCAACCAAGCTTTGACTAACTTAGTTGACGATGTTTGACCCTACTAATAGGTGCTATAATTCAATAGGATGGGCTATGTTAGACAGATAGATTGGTGAGAAAAGTAATTGAACCAGGTTACATAACCATTTCAACTTGAGGTGTACATTTTTATGCATTATGGATTTAGAACTTATAAGATTCCATGATTTGGATAACATCGATGTATGTTGATGCTTCATTTATATGAGTTATGATATAGAACTCTATATGATTCTAGAATAGGATAAATTTGAGATGATATATGTCATTATTGGATTTGCAGGACTTCACTATGATGATAGAAATAGGATGTATGTTTTATATATGGATCAAAATGATGAGAATTATGATATTTGCTTATGTGGAGTTGTTTGGATGTAAGATGTATTGATTTGTTTAAATGTATATTATATGCAGAGTGTTTGATGTGTATTCTTATTCATGTGTTTTATATTATATGAGGTTATTTGGAATTGCTAATGTGTAATTGAGATGCACAGGAAAATTATCCATGTGACCATGGAAATATTATGGAGAACCAAACCTAGACCTATGTACGTTCGTAAAACTAGGGTTTGTCTATTTGGAGAGACAACACCCTGTTTGTATAGTATTTTATTTGTAAAAGTGGATGTTGCATGTGTGTTAGATTGAATTTATTTATGTGTAAATCCAACAAGAGACAAGATTTCATGTATAATTTTTTAAGAGTATTTTTATTGTGTCACTTGACACGTGTTGATTTATGTTGTGGTTTTTTTTAAATTGTCTCTTGGAGGGAGTTGTTTAACCATAGCTTTTTCAATTAATTTAATGTGATTCCATAATTGCCTTGGGAAGAGAATCTTTGGGGTGGTCAACTTAAGTTTGACCCGAAAATTAACTTCAGAGGGGTTTAAAAGGGGTTAAATGGACACCTAGGAGTAGTTTAAGAGTGTTTCCTAAAGCCCATAAGGTATACCTAGGGGTTAGGAGTAATTTTAGGCATGTTTCAACTCTCGTGTGATCATTTAGACACCCTAAAAAGTGGGTTTCCTAAGTTGAGCGAAAATTGAAAATTAGAAACATCGTCTAAGTTGTTAACTTTCCTTTTTGATGAGAGATCCCTTTTGATCTTTTTTCTGACTTTTCCTTTTTAGAATTTTAGAAACCTATGAGAACTCTCACTGAGGTCTTCTTAGGAAAGAATGAGAGATTTTTTGGGTAATCACCCACTCTCCATTTTTGGAGACAAAGAATTTTGAAAAAAAAAAGATAGATTTGAATTAGGTATTTGGCTAAGTGTAGAGAAGAAAGGGGTTGTGGAATTGGGCTGCTCATCCTCAACTAATCTAGCATACCTTCGGGCAGTTTGAAGGTTGGTTTAACTTTTCTTGTAACGTTTTTTCATATTTGATGTTATGTAGAAAAGAATTACTTGTGTAAAAAGGCTAGTTTCTTGTATGTTTTCCTTGGAAAAATTATTTGTGTTCTATGTTTTACTTATTGTATGCATTTTATGTGCTTTGGGAGTAACCAAGGCCTCCTACTCTTGGGAGAGAGGATGGTCTTGTGGGTGGTAGAAGTTTGACAGCCCTCGAGTGAGAGGCTCTTATTATGAGAGTGATCACAAGGGATATTTATGTGACCCTTGCTGCGTGGCTTGTTTATGCATTTGGGAGTCATAAGGAGGGAAATAAGGCATGAATGCCTTGGGGGGGCATAAGGATGTGGGGTTGTTATACTTATGTTGTATTTGGTTTTCCATGAGGTGGCTTTGTGTTTTGCCATACTTGCAGTCTCCTCAGGGTACTTGGTCCACAGCCACCCTTGAAAAGACATCACATTGTGTAGTGCAGTGTAGCCCTAGGATGGGAATATGTTGTGATTGTTTTCTCCTACTTGTTGAGTTTGCATGTGTGTAACCTGTCTAGGGCTTGGTTCTCCAAGCGCGGGGGTGGCTACTAGTTAGCCTAGGCTAGGAGGTGAGCACTCCATAGTCATAGCCTATGATTTATTTGCAGGTTGTTGGAATAAAAGAATATGACAAGTGGAAGTTTGCTGGAGTTATGTGGTTGTAGAAAAGGATTTGGAAAATGGAATATTTACATTTTAAGTTGCAGCAATGTTGTATTTTTTTTCGAAAAGAAATGTATCTATTATTTTTAAAGACCTCATTTATTTGAAAGTAGAGATCCATTTGTAAAGTTGACAATAGTGTCTTTTAGATATGTTTTAAAGGAATGTAATATTTTATTATGCTATTTTGCAGAAAAGAAATGAGTATTCTGGAATTTGTTTCTATAGCTCTGAAAATAACATTTGTTGTGTTTATAATATTTTGAAAAGCAAGAAATTTATTTTACTCTTTATGCACTTAAAATGAAATAAAATAGGAAAGGAAAGTAATAGTTGTGCATGTATGTAGTAGGCTATAAATAAAATCTTAAATTTAGATCTGTACATGGAGGTGCAGATTTAGTTATTTTATTCTGTCATTTTTATTTATTTGCAGAAAACAAAATCTAAAAGTTATTATAGCCATCTCTAAAGAATTGTTTTAATAAATTCTAGATTCATATAGTTGTTGTGTTTAAGTTCACTTAATTCTGTTATTTACACTTGTAGCAGAAATCAAAATCTAAAGTTATGTCTACCTATTTTTTTTTATAATACCCTATTTATATAGTTGCCTGAAATAATTTATTTGATTCTGATAGTAAATTATTTGCAGAAAATAAACCTAAACTAATTAGTTTATCTCAATCCTAGCTAAACAGTATATAAAAAAAAGTACATTGTTTTAATCCTGGAAATTCCTTTTTTAAATGGATCTGTTAAAAAGTTCATGTAATATTTTGCATGTAATATATATATATATATTAAATAAATTAAAAAAAAAAAAGATATTATGCATGTAATATATATATTAATATATTAAATAAAATTTTTAAAAATATAAAATAAAAATAAAAAAAATTTAAAAAAGAAATTTTTAATAACATGGGGGGGAAGGCTGAAGGGCCGAAACCATTGTGTGGACACACAGTGGACGGGCCGCGGCCTCCACTGTGTGGACACACAGTGGTCAGCCCCATAGCTTCCACACACACAATGGCGCCGCTCGGTACCGCTGCCTCTCCCTCCCCTTCTTCAAGCGCCCTTCCATGGCCACTGCCCAACACACACACAAAAAAATAAACTCGCCCCTGCACAATTTGGAGTTAGAAAAATATAAAAGGATTCTTTTTATATTAATAAAATTAGGTTTTCCTTAATGTGAAAACATATTTAAGTTTATATATATATATATATTCATATAAATATAATATATATTTTTTTATACAAAGAGTTTGAATTATGAAAGGTTAGGTCAAAATGGAGTAAAAATATTTTATTAGGTGATTATAATTAATATGTTTTAATAAACTTAGGAGTATAATTTAAAAGTATGTTTTAAATTAAAATACTCATGAAGTTAATCTTTTAGGAAATTTAAATTCTGTTGTAATTTATTTAACTATAGGATTAATTTTAGTCACCTAGATATAGGTTTATGAGATGAAGCTTTATAGGAAAATATTCATTATGAAAATTAATTTAATTGACCCCCTTTGTCGATTTAGTTAGTCACATTTTAATTATTGTTTAAAATAAATTTTAGACTTTAAGAACTATGTGCTAGGACTAATTTTATTTAGTCCCTAAAAGCTATTTATGAGTATTGTAAATTAATATTATCCTTGTCTATCAATTTAGATTTTTGGATTTAATTTAATCTATTGAATTAAATTGATGAGATAAAATAATAATTATTTTAGTATTCCGCATTTAATTTAAATAATATTTTGCTTACTTGAGTTAGTGGTTAGAGTTAACTCACATATAGTTAAGACAAACTTGCTAGTGCATTATATGTTAGCAAAATTAATGTTTTAAGTTGTGAGTTTTAAAAAAAAAGTTATCCCGTTCGTGCCGAAAAGTTTGGGCATGATATCATTGATATGTAATTTAAATGGACCCCAGCCTGCAATGAAGCTTTCTTAAAGCTTAAGCATGATTTGACTCAAGCACTAGTTCTTAAAGGCCCAAATTGGTCTCTACCATTACAAATCCATACAGATGCATCTGATTATGCAATAGGAGCAGTGTTAGGACATACAATTGACAAATTGGAAAATGCAATATATTACAGTAGCAAGAATTTGTAGGGACCTGAATTGAATTACACAGTCACTGAAAAGGAAATGCTAGCTGTCATATATGCACTTAAAAAATTTATACACTATATCACATGATATCTCATATTTGTGCATACAAATCATACTACAATTTGATATCTCATGAATAAGCCATCAATTATTGGTAGATTAGCTCACTGGTTATTGTTGATGCAGGAATTTGATATTATAGTTGTTGATAAACCAGGGAAGTCTAATGTGGTTGCAGATTATCTTTCAAGACTTGAATTACAAGAAGATTCTACAGTGATAGATGACGCTTTTCCAGATGAACATTTGTTTCTCATTCAAGCTCACACTCCTTGGTATGCTGATATTGCCAACTATTTAGCTGTAGCTAAGATGCCAATTTATTTCTCTCCTAAGGAAAGAAGGTTGCTAGTTGAAAAAAGTTTTAACTTCTCATGGATTGCTAATTGTTTATTTTACATTGGACTTGACCAAGTCATGAGAAGATGTGTCAGAGAAGATGAAACATATGACATCCTGCATGCATGTCATGATGAGCCATGTGAAGGCCATTTTGCTGCCAAAAGAACATCACTGAAAATACTCAATACATGATACTATTGGCCCACATTACATAAGGATGCAACACATTACACACGGAAATGTGACAGATGTCAGTGAATGGGAAGACCTACAAAATTTGATGAGATGCCACTATATCCACAAATATCAGTTGCACCATTTGACAAGTGGAGATTAGATTTTGTTGGCCCAATTGATCCACCTTCTAATGACAGAACTTATATTTTGGTATGTACAGACTATGTAACAAAATGGGTAGAAGCTCGTGCTATGACACATGCAAGAGATAATAAGGTAGTTGAGTTTCTTTATGAAGAGACATTTACAAGATATGGAGTACCAAGAGAAATTGTCTTAGACCAAGGACCTCAATTTACTTCAAGATTGATAAAAGCTTTGGTCAATGAATACAATATAAGACACATAAAATTTACTCTATATCATCCACAGGCTAATGGACAAGTAGAATTTACAAATAGAGAGCTTGAGGCTATTCTTACAAAAACAATGTTTGTTCACAAGAAAGATTGGTCTCATTGGCTTTCAGAAGCAATTTGGGCATACAAAACAACTTGGAAAACACCAATTGGTTTCACACATTTTGAGATGGTTTATGGCAAAACAACAATGATGCCTATTGAATTTGAGCATAAAACCTTGAGGACAAATTTGCAATTAAATATGACATTATTTGAAGCACAAAAAGAATGCATTCAACAATTAAATGTTCTAGATGAATGGAGAAAGATAGTTGTTCAACAGGTAGAATTGATTCAAAATCAAAGAGCAAAATGACATGATAAATATATCAAGGAAAAGAAATTCAAAGCTAGTGACTGGGCACTACTGTATGATTCTAGATATAAAGATGCTATGGGAAAACTTCAAACTAGGTGGTTAGGTCCATATAAGATAGAAGAAGTTTTCCACAATGGAGTTGTTCGTTTGTCCATAATTGGTCCTGTTTGATTTAAACTATTAGTAAATGGTCACCGACTACGTCTATATCATAAGCTAGCTACTAAAGAGGAGTTCCTGCAGCAATTTGCTCAATAAGATGACACAAAGGTTCCTGCAGCAACTTATATGGTTCCTACAACAACTGACACTAATCCTACAACACCTCATCAGCTTCTTGCTGCAATTGAGCAAGGTAATAAAGGTAAAGTTCTTGCAGCCTCTGCAGTGAACATATTTGCCGCTTCATAATAAAATATTTCCATATTTATGGGAATATTCTTCTCCATAAATAAAATCCCATCCATGTCATTCCATCCCATGTTCTTACCTGTCATTTCACTTCATTTCACCGTCATTTTCATACAACTGCAGGTACATGTATATTGTGTTTTGTTTTAATTATGCATTTATTTATTCATTATGATTATATCCTTTTTAAATCCGCTCCACTCTCTGAAATCTTGTCAGCTTGTGTGGACATGTGCCAGGTTAAGTTGGGGGGGTGCTTTATGGTTCGGTTTCCAAAGTGATTAATTATCTATCCTTTTTGGTACTCCAAATTGATTTCTTTCCATCATTGCTTATTATGCTATTATTTCACGCATGGGAATAATAAATTCTACCGCCAAAATTGGGATATGTATGGGAATTTCAATTTAGTAAGTCTGTCAGATATTTTGGTTCAACTGAAGGGTAAAAAATAGTAGAGTAAGAAATGGGTGGTGATCCAATTCGTCATGAGCCAACGGTTCATGAAGTGTTGCTGCAGGATGCTCTTTGTGAGCATGATTTTAGACACCATGGCTGGCTAGATTACTTCTTGAAAATCAGGGATTATAATGAAGAAATTGCTGTAGAATTTATGCATTTCTTTAATGAAGGAGAAGCTACAGTTAAAGGCTTGAGGGTTATTGCTACGAAGCAACAAATAGCAGAAGTAACGGGGTTGCCGCAGGAAGGAGAACTATTTCTAGAATCAAAAGATGCAAGGAGTGCTAGGGCAAAGTTCACAATTCCCACGGATGGACCCCTAATGGTGGACAAACAAGGGACTACAAGGGTTTCTCCGCCAGCACATTGGCCTCAGGTAGCTTTGTATATTATGAAATACATTACATGTGAGGGGCGATATTCAAATCTACATTCACCTCACTTTAAATTACTTAGTCATCTGCGATATGGTTGGCAAGTGAATGTTCCTAATTTCTTATACCACCTCATTTCGACAAGCACTAAGGAGACATAGAAGAATGGAAATCACTCTACTAGCCATCATGGATTGGTTAAGCTGCTTGTACAATGATCCCTGAAAGACGTTTCACAAATGGAATGGGGCATATTTGAAGATATACAACAATTTAGGGTTGAAGATGCCCCTGTTGCAGATAACCCATCGGTTGAAGAAGAAAATGTTGCAGAACCCTCTTCCCCCGTAGTTGCTGCAGATGAGGATTTGCTTGTTGCTGAAGGGGCCGCAATTATTATGGAGGAAGAGGCAATAGAAGCAAATGTGGAACAACCCTCTACTTCTCTTCAAAAAGATTCACCAGTTCCTCGAAGAAAAGGAAAAGAGTTGGAAAGGGATGAAACAGATGAAGAACTCATGACCCAACCATAGGTAACTCAGATTCCTCCTACAGCCAAGAGGTGTAGGACAAAAAGAAAAACTCCTGCAGCCATTCCAAAATTTTATGTAAGAAGAACATGTAGTAAGACACAAAAGACTCATCCTGTGGGGAATTCGGCAGAGGAAGGAAGCCTTGCAGATATTGAAATTTAATAAGAAGGAAGCCCTACAAAGGATGAAATCTGAGAAAAAGTTGATGAGGATAGACTAGAAAATCTTGCTTTTATGGCACAACAATTTAAAGAAACTGTTGGAGATATTCCTCAACAGTTTGAAGAAACTGTTGGAGACATTCTACAATAACCTAAGGAAAATATTGGAGAGCTGCCAACACAGATTGATGAGTTTATTGAGGAAATCCCACAGCCTAAGGTAGCACCTATTAGACCTCCTTCATCCTTAAGTAGCTTATCTATTGCTTGAACATCTTATAGACAATGGGAAATAGAGAGGGTAGGTTGCAGGGGATTATTGATAAACAACAAAAAGAAATTGAAAAGAGAGATACCAAAATTGAGGAATTAGAGGCTAAGGTGGAAATAATTTTTGGTATGGTTCCTGAGTTGATGAAGTGTAGGTCACCTCTAAGGGTTTATGCAGTACACTTGAAAGAGTGGTATCTGAACTTCAAACTAAACTGCATTATTAGGGACCTTAGCCCCTCCTTAGAAACACCTAAAGAATTCTTTATGCTTACCAAACCTCTCCACCGGCTGTGAAGAATTTGCTATGTGAATTGTACTTACATAACTATGTTGTACCCTCAAATAGGGAGTGGAACCCTTTATTGTATATTAGGGACATCCATATCAAAGCTTTAATGGCATGAATCCAAAATGAGATCTGTTGGCATTATGTGAACTGGTATGAGGACATAATGATATTGTATGTTGTCATTGATGTCAATATATGATATGAAGAGAGAACCGACATATGTGAGAACCGGTATATATGCCAAAGTGAAGCTATATATTTGTTCAAGGTGAAC
Organism: Cryptomeria japonica; assembly: GCF_030272615.1. Lineage (NCBI taxonomy): Eukaryota > Viridiplantae > Streptophyta > Pinopsida > Cupressales > Cupressaceae > Cryptomeria > Cryptomeria japonica. The sequence goes on along the minus strand of NC_081406.1, from coordinate 290,794,549 downwards.
TGGCGTGTCAAGGTGAACCAGCATGTAGTCATGGGAACCGGCACATGGAAGCATTGTATGACTATCGGTTGGTAGGTAATTTCCAATTCAACATTTCTGGTTGGAGTACCTCAAGCCTATGTGACTCAATCGATGATCTTTGTGTGATGAGTTAGTAGTATAACAAAGAATAGATCATATTGCCACGTCAGCCTTGTGTGCATGAAGAAGACTATCCCTATCTACCTCGGGAATGTGCGAACGGTGATAACGTGTGATGGGTTATTAGCCGCCATGAAATTGGTGGAAAACGAATGATGGAGAATGTCTTGAGATTGGATCAAGACTGTTGCATTCAATATAGTATGATCAATGGTCAGGATTGAATCGTTTGAATTCCTCAACCTAACAGGTCTAGGGTTTAGGGTTTATGCTATTGACCTGTCTATTGTCCTATAAGGTTGATGTTGTGATTCTTTCAGAGTTTGTTGGCAAAAGTTGTGTGTGAGTATCCAAGAGAAGGGATATGTGATTCTTGCTAGACTAGAGGAGAGAAGTGATACCTGCAGAGTGTAAGTGCAGAAGGTGAAGAGGATCTTAAGTAGATCTGCATTGGCATTGAGTGTTGTTACTAGATCATTGTAATACCTGTTGATCTCTAACCACCTTAATAGTTGGAAAATCCCCTAACAGGGTAGCCTTAACTGGCTTTCTGTAAATCCCTTAACAGGGTAACTCAAAGTTATTGAGATCTAAAAAGCTAGAGAGCTCTGGAAATCCTTTAGCTATTGAGTTCTTGAAATCCTCTAACAAGGTAACCTGTAACAAGGTTTAACCCTTAATCGGGTATTGTAGCCATCCCTTAACCAGGTGATCCCTAACAGGATTGGTTCCTAACAGAACCTATTGTATCTATCTTTAATAGGACAAGGCTTCTAATAGAGCGGACTTCCAAAGAGTTCAACAACAAGCTTGTGGGTATTCATCCCCACCGTGGTTTTTCCCAGTTGGGTTTCCACGTGAAAAATATGTGTGTCATGTGTGATGCTTTTATCTTGTGATGCTTTGTTATTGCCTATTAAGCATATGATGGTTCTGTGTTTTATGTCTATCAATAAAACATGTTGAACTAGCTGTTGTGAAGATATGATGATAGATTACCTATTCATGCATAAGGGTGAAATGGTAGTGTAGTTTTGAGTTGAGTGGAAAGCTAAGTGAGTATCTAGTTTATGATTGTTTTAGTTGTTCTTGGTTTTACCAGTTGCACTTTGTTTCAAACCGGTCTCACTATTTTCCAGCATTTGTAGTAATTGTTGTTGAACTGGTTTAGGACTGTGTTTTGTCTGTACTGATTCACCCCCCCTCTCAGTACCGGTTTGGTACTATTCATTCATCATTAAGTTATCAATTGGTATCAGAGCGTCCTCCAGGACCTCTGTGTTGTAAGTTTAACCGCTTGAGATAAAGATCCTATTGTAATGATGAAGAGGGAAGGTCCAAAGTTTAACAGGAAAAATTTCGGTATATTTTAAGATAAGATGAAGATATTCATCAGAAGCATTGGTGCTCAACAATGGAGCTATATTGAGAATGTCTATGTTGCCCCTACCAGTACTTTCACGGATGACCAAAAGAGAGAGATACAAGAAAATGGGCAAGTCATGGAAGCCCTTATTAGTAGTCTATCTAACATTGAGTTTATTGATGTTTAGGACAAGGTAAATCCCAAAGAGGTATGGGATGCTCTTGAAAATATCTATGGTTGTGATGAACATGTAAAACAGGCTAAGGAAGAAAGCTTGAGAGGGAAGTTTGAAGATATGTGGATGGTTGAAGCTGAGACAATTCAGCAGTATGGAATAAGAATAAAAATAGTTGTTGGAGATATCAAGAGTGCAGGTGGTAAAATAGAAGATTCCACTGTGGTAAGAAAAGTCCTGAGATCTTTATTGCCAGTCTATGCAATAAGGGTTGCTGCTATTCAAGAGTTGAGATCAATACACAAGACTAAGGTATCCTTGGACTCCATCATAGCCAAGTTGACAACCTATGAGCTAAATAGTTTTGATGGCAGTGCTCAAAAGACTGAATCAACTTTTAAAGCCTCTCTTATACCATCCAAAAAAGGAAAAGAAGCTAGCACTAGTGGTGAACCTAGACAAAGTAGAGTAATGGATGATGAGGAGTTTCTGATGAAATTTGAAGCTCTTCTTGCCAGGAAATTTCCAAAAGGAACCGGTAAATACAGAGGTAAGCTCCCTTTGAAATGTTTTTCTTGTAACTAGATAGGACATATTGCTATGAACTATCCTAATAGTGACAACAAGGATAAACCGGAAAGATTCAAGAAATTCAAAGGAGGAAACTGGAGAAACTATTTTGTGGCAGTTGATAAAGGTGTCACAGATGAAGAATCAGAGGATGAATAAAATGAAGATATTGTGTTTGTTGCTATCAAAGAAGATGTGTCAGATAAGAAGGCTCTTGTCTCTCTGATAATTCCAATGAGTGGATCATTAACAGTGGTTGTTCTCACCATATGACTGGTGACCAGAGTAAGTTTCTATCCTTGGAGGAGTATGATGGTGGTGTGGTTTTCTTTGGTAATGATGCACCATGCATGGTCAAAGGTAGAGGGTCCACCTCTCTAAATAGAAAGAGTAGTGCTGACAATGTGTACTGGGTTGATGGTCTTAGACACAACCTTCTGAGTGTTGCCCAGCTGAATGACAGTGGCCTCACTCTGGAATTAAAGAATGGAGTTTGCAGAATCAAAGGAAAAGATGGTGAATTGGTGGCCATCGACATGCAGACCAAAGGTAACCTATTTCATCTGAATGCAAATATAAGTACATGTCTTATGGCTAAATTTGATGATAGCTAGATATGGCATAGGAGACTCTGCCATGTAAACTTTGATAACATTGTAAAGGCCAATAAGATCAAGGAAGTTAGAGGGTTGCTGGTGCTATGAAAACCAGATAATACCTTGTGTAGAGAGTGTCAATTGGGGAAAATGTCTTCCTCAACCTTTAAAGGTAAATCTTTCACTGCTGACAACTTGCTTGATCTTGTGCATACTAATTTGTGTGGTCCTATGAAAACTAGAAGTGTGCAGGGTGATAGGTACGCCATGATTCTCATTGATGACTGCTCAAGGATGATGTGGGTCAATGTCTTGAAAGACAATTCTGAAGACTTTGTGATGTTCAAAGCTTTCAGAGCATTAGTGGAGAAGGAAAGTGGTAAAAGGATCAAGTGCCTCCGAACTGATCAAGGAGGGGAATTCACTTCCAGTGAATTCAACAAGTATTGTGAAGAATTTGGCATCAAGAGGCAAATGTCTGCCCCCCGGACTCCACAGCAGAATGGGCTAGCAGAGAGGAATAATTAGACTATGGTTGAAGTAGCTAGAACCATGTTGATTCAAGGAAAGGTAGCTCACACCTTTTGGAGAGAAGCAGTAAGCACTGCAATCTACACAATGAACCGAGTACTCATCAAGAAAGGTAAGGACAAAACCCCTTATGAGTATTGGACCTGTAAGACACCTGTGGTTAGCTACTTTAGGGTATTTGGTAGCAAATGCTACATCAAGAGAAGTGAACATCAAGGCAAATTTGAAGCTAAATGTGATGAGGGAATATTCGTAGGATATTCCACCAAGAGTAAAGCTCTCAAGTGTTTCAACAATAGGATTCAGAGAATTATGGAAAGTATCAATGTGAGAGTTGATGAAACCTCTGAGAAACTAGAGGAAACCGATAGTGAGCAAGCTGTAAGTGAACCGGTTGCAACCTTCTGGGAACTGGTTGTCAGTCAACCAAGTACCAGTAATAGTGTTCCTGAACTGGTGAATGCTGATACTGATGAAGATGAGGATGAAGAGGAAAAACAAGAAGAACCAGTCAACACTATTCCTCAGTATGTCAAGCTGAATCATGATCTTAAGCAGATCATAGGAGATAAGGATGTAGGAATCCTTACAAGAAGAAAGATAAGAGAAAACTCATGTATGATCTTTGAATTTGAGCCTAAAAAATTTAAAGAGGCTCATAAAGATGAAGACTGGATCAAGGCAATGGAAGAGGAACTTGACCAGATAGAGAAAAATGGTACATGGTCCTTGGTACCCAGACCGGAGCATAAAAATTTCATTGGCACCAAATGGGTGTTCAAAAACAAGTTGAATGAGGATGGCACAGTGATTAGGAACAAAGCCAGATTGGTGTGCAAAGGATATGCTCAAGAAGAAGGAGAAGACTATGGAGAAACCTTTGCTCTTGTAGCCAGATTGGAAGGAGTTCGTATGCTTCTTGCATATGCAGCTTTTAAAGGATTCAAAGTATATCAAATGGATGTAAAATCTGCATTCCTAAATGGTGTACTTGAAGAGGAGGTGTATATTGAGCAACCAGATGGGTTTGCCCTATCTAAAGACAGTGACATGGTATGTAGGCTACATAAAGCCTTATATGGTCTAAAGCAAGCACCTAGGGCATGGTATGAGTGCCTACATTCACATCTTGTGAAGATTGGATTTGAGAGAACAAGTGAAGATAACAATATCTAATTGAAGTTTAAAGGAGATCAGATCCTAATCTGTGAGGTATTTGTTGATGACATTATCTCTGGTGGAGATGATAAGATGAGTCATGAGTTTTCAGATGAGATGAAGAAAGAGTTTGAGATGTCACTCAAAGGGGAGATTAAGTTCTTCATTGGACTATAGATCCAATAGATGAAGGATGGAATCTTTATCACTTAGTCCAAGTATGTCAAAGAGGTGTTGAAGACCTTTGGCATGGAAGATAGCAAACCGGTTGGTACACCAATGGTGACCGGTTGTAAACTATACAAAGAGGATGACTCAGCATTGGTTGATGAGAAGGAATACCGATCAATGATTGGTAAATTGCATTATGTAGTGCATAACAGAATGGATATTGCACATGCAGTTGGCATTACTGAAAGGTTCCAAAAAAGTCCAAGAGAATCCCACTTGGTTGCAGTCAAGCGGATTCTTAGGTATCTGAAGGGAACTGTTGACTATGGATTGTGGTATCCATATAGCAAGGACTTCAACTTGAAAGTGTTCACAAATGGAGATTGGGCTGGTAATGTAGATGACTGGAAGAGCACAACCAGTGGTGCATTCTTTCTTGGTAGTAGATTGGTCTCATGGATGAGTAAAAAGCAGAGTTGTATCTCTTAGTCTACAACAGAAGTGGAGTATGTTGTAGCTTTCACGAACTGCACTCAGATAATTTGGATGAAGCATGTATTGAAAGGCTTCAAAATTCCTGTATCTGAACCGGTAAGTATATTCTGTGATAACACAAGTGCTATCAATATTTCAAAGAATCTGGTTTTACATTCTAGAACCAAGCACTTTGAGCTCAAGTATCATTTCTTGAGGGAAAAGGTTTAGAACAAAGAGATTGCACTGGAGCATGTGTCCAGTAAGGAGTAGTTAGCAGACATATTCACCAAGCCTCTCCCAAAGACTACATTTACACACTTAAGAGGTGAATTAGGGGTACTACCCCTTTAGGAGGTGAACTAAAGGTATATGCTCCACATCAGTCATGTATTGCATAGTCAAATCTTTCTTCAGGATTGATGTGTTGAAGGATGCTACTCCTTAGGGGGAGCAGCATAATGGAATAGGGAAGCTTGTGCCTCCACTTTGGCATTGTTGTCAAAGGGGGAGAAGATGTAAAGTGGAGAAGATATCTACAGAAATTGGGGGAGAAAATGTGAAGTGGAGAGATATCTTTGTATATTGCCATCAATGCCAAATGGGGGGATTGTTCGCATTATGTGAACCGGTATGAGGACATAATGATATTGTATGTTGTCATTGATGTCAATATATGATATGAAGAGAGAACTGGCATATGTGAGAACTAGTATATATGCCAAAGTGAAGCGGTATATTTGTTCAAGGTGAACTGACATGTAAAGGTGAACCGACATGTAGTCATGGGAACTGGCACATGGAAGCATTGTATGACTATCAATTGGTAGGTAATTTCCACTTCAGGATTTCTGGTTGGAGTACCTCAAGCCTATGTCACTCAATTGATGATCTTTGTGTGATGAGTTAGCAGTATAACAAAGAACAGATCTTATTGCCATGCCAGCCTTGTGCGCATGAAGAATCTTGCATGAAGAAGACTATCCCTATCTATCTCAGGAATGTGCGAAGTCTGTAAACGGTGATAATGTGTGATGGGTTATCAGCCACCATGAAATCGGTGGAAAATGAACGATGGAGAATGTCTTGAGATTAGATCAAGACTGTTGCATTCAATACAGTATGATCAACGGTCAGGATTAAACCATTTGAATTCCTTAACCTAACAGGTCTAGGGTTTAGGGTTTATGCTACTGACCTGCCTGTTGTCCTATAAGGTCGATGTTGTGATTCTTTCAGAGTTTGTTGGAAAAAGTTGTGTGTGAGTATCCAAGAGAAGGGATACATGATTCTTGCCAGACTAGAGGAGAGAAGTGATACCTGCAGAGTGTAAGTGCAGAAGGTGAAGAGGAGCTTAAGTGGATCTACATTGGCATTGAGTGCTGTTACCAGATCATTGTAATACCTATTGATCTCTAACCACCTCAACAGTTGGAAAATCCCCTAACAGGGTAGCCTTAACTGGCTTGTTGTAAATCCCTTAACAGGGTAACTCAAAGTTATTGAGATCTAGAAAGCTAGAGAGCTCTGGAAATCCTTTAGCTATTGAGTTCTTGAAATCCTCTAACAAGGTAACCTGTAACAACGTTTAACCCTTAACCGGGTATTGTAGACATCCCTTAACCAGGTGATCCCTAACAGGATCGGTTCCTAACAAAAACTATTGTATATGTCTTTAACAGGACAAGGCTCCTAACAGAGCGGACTTCCAAAGAGTTCAACAACAAGCTTGTGGGTATTCATCCCCAATGTGGTTTTTCCTAGTTGGGTTTCCACGTGAAAAATATGTGTGTCATGTGTGATGCTTTTATCTTGTGATGCTTTGTTATTGCCTGTTAAGCATATGACGGTTCTGTGTTTTATGTCTGTCAATAAAACATGTTGAACTAGCTATTGTGAAGATATGATGATGGATTACCTATTCATGCATAAGGGTGAAATGGTAGTGTAGTTTTGAGTTGAGTGGAAAGCTATGTGAGTAACCAGTTTATGATTGTTTTAGTTGTTATGGGTTTTACTGGTTGCACTATGTCACTGTTTGCCAATCATTTGGAGTAATTGCTGTTGAACTGGTTTAGGATTGTATTTTGTTTGTACTGATTCACCCCCCTCTCAATACTAGTTTGGTACTATTCATTCATCATTAAGTTATCAAGATCATCATGGGGGCACAAGCCAAGGAGTATGAAAAATTAGAGTTTGACTGTCCATTACCATTAAGGAGGGAATTAGAAGCACCAAGAGTTCTTTATTATGAGTGGTAGAAATTACTGGTAAGAGATGATGTTAAGAATTAGTGCTTCCAATGAGAGAAGAAGTCTATCAAGCATATGAGCATTTGGTTTAGACTGGTAGGACAACTGCAATAAAAGGGTTAACTCAGCACTAAAATAATTTACTAGAATAGTTAAAGTAGGGAGAACCTTATTCACTACAAAATTTTCAAGAAACCATGCAAAGAGCCCCCAGATATATACAGTTAGGCAGGGAGAAAGCCAACATCTAGCTACCATTGATCTTTCAACCACCAATCCTCATGTGGCCGCTTTTGGCATGTCAACCTATGAAACAAAACTATGATGCAGTCACAAAAGAATCAACCAGATGGTCTAGGTTGGAAAAAATGAAGGGATTTTATTGGAACTTGGCTTCAGGGGGGATAGGTCAGGGCACCATTGGTGATTTGAGAGTTCGTGCAAGAGTTAGAAAATTTCCTTTTGCTATAGGATCAACAAGCTCTTAAAGTTGGGAGGCATGATAAGTTGAGACTTTGTCATGATTTTATCATCTGAACTCTTAGGTTTTTGACATCTTTTGGTTTGCGTAGTAATAGTGATGTATTGTAAATTGACTATATGTATTCCATGTGTTAAGCTCAAATTATGTTTGAACTTTTTTGGTTTATTCCTACAGCCATGATATTTATTCTTGCAGCCATGAGATTTGTTCTTGTTGCTATGCAGATTATTTAGTGTAATATCATATGTGAATTAATTAATGTGTTAATTAAATAAAATGTGTATGCATGTCCTTGTATGTTGTTTTTGTTGTAGTGCAGAAAATAAATGATGTTGCAGTGGATATTATCCTTTCGCACCTGAAGAAGGAAAGATCACGTAAGAAATAACTGGAGATCAAACTGAAGAGGAGCTGAGTGAGCACAAGGTATGGCATGGGTGGAGCAGCCAAACAACACTACTGAAGTTTTACTTTAGTGGGCATTGAATTTGCAAAACACCACCACGACATGCAAAGACTGTGGTTTGGTTTAGATCCACGTTTCCTGCAGCCAAGCTCTAGTTATCTTCTTTATCAGTCAATCATCCACCTCTTCTTCTGGGCGTGATTTGATTTGTCTATTGTAGTTGATCTTCTCTTTATTAATAAGCTCTTCCTTTTTCTTAGAGGTTAGATAGAATAGAAAGGAATAGAGCAGAGGATTTTGATAAGCATTCTTAAGTTTCTTTTCAAAATATGTAATCATTTTCAGGAAGCAATGAATAAAAGATATGTTGTTCTAATCCGTTAAAGGTAGTTTTCTGGAAGCTTGATATCACTCATCCAAGGGGGCCCACTTCATGAGTGATCCTGTGTGTGTACTCATTGAAATTAGTTTTTCTTTAGTTGCAGTAGAAGTTCTTGCTTTGAGTGTTCCTGTAGCCACTGGAAACAGATCCACTAACTGTTCCCACAACCAAGCCAAAACAAAGTAATTTATGTTATTTATATTAGATCTTTCTAGCATTGTTTTTATAATTTTTTCCTATAGCCTTCTATAATTTCCATTCTTGCCTTTCCTTTTTGCATAATGTTAGTTACTGCAGTAATGCAGAATAGCCATTGAAGGAGCTTAGTGCATATATAGTGCAAACCCATTTCAAGTATTACATTCCTCGATAACTAAATGAGCACTAGCCATGAAAATAGTAACTTTACTAGATGAATGTCCAAACTTCGGGTTGAGATTTCAATTAGAGTTATTATTATTATTGTTTGAGTAGACACATAAAAGGAGAAGAGATGCATTAGGAATATTTCTTCCCTCGCATTCCACTAGAGACATAAGATCAGATCAAGCACCATAAGTAAACCCTTTTACAAAAACTTTTGAGCGAAATAGAGGTGTTTTTGATTTGTTAGAATGAGACCTAGACTTCTTAAATGAACCCCCTGAACAAAACATCCTAACTTTGGTTATTTATCAAGGACCAATGGTAGCAAATCCTCTGATGGATTGGAAAAGCACTAAGAGTGGGCTAAGAGTGGGGGGGGGGGGGGGGTGAATCAGTGACACCAAAAATGATACTACTTCAACTAGTAACCAGTAGATGAACTTAATAAAGCTTTTAAACACAATGCATGCAATCCAAAATGATATAAAAAAATACATAATAAGTAAAACATCTACCATAACACAAGTATTTATATGTGGAAAACCAAATAGGTAAAAACCACGGTGAGATGGGACTCACAAGTTAACTATCTGCAATAATAGATAATTGACCGGTTAAGGACTAAAAAGTGCTCTACTAGGAGTGAATCCTGTTAAAGATCCCAAAGCTTATTTAAAAGCTTATACCCTGTGAAAGGTAATACCCTTTAAGGAGTAACCTCAGTGGAGGATTTCTGAATCCAAAGTAATGGATCACCTTGTTAGAGGATTTGAACAATGAAGCTTGTTAGAGCTTACCCGTTTATTGGATTTTAATTCTGTTGTAATTGTTACTGTAATTGTTAGAAGACAACATGACTGGTTTGATATGTTTGAGTAGCACAATACCTGCTTGATCAGATCCTTCTAAGCATATTCAACATACTCTTCAACTTAACACTTTTTGTCTCTTGCACACAACAGATCACTTTTACTTATTCAAAAATAATTCATTGTGATGTCAATATATAGACTTTTAGGATTTATGTCAGCCTCAAGAAATCATAAGACAATTACCTAGGTGTAGTGTATCTGGTCAAGTGATCATAACTCATCACAAAAATACCACCAAAAATGTCATTAAGGATAACTCATCACACAATCAACAAATACTGGTTGGAGTTAAATATATAAACCGTTATCCTTGAATCTCTTGTGATAATCTCGGCTGGATCTTCATGTTGATGCTAAGTAATGTATATCCACTGGTTGTCTCTTATGTATATACCGGTTGTCACAAAATACCGGTTAGAGATAAACCTCTTAGTATACAAAGTGTAGTGTAAACAACTTGAAGTTACACCGGTAGACACTATGAACATATGTGTGTTTATGTGCTCCATCAATGACAACATATGATGATTTTTTTACAATCATCATCAAGCCAACAATCTCCACCTTTGGCATTGATGGAAACACTTAGAAAATTTTACAGTAATACTGCTAAGTGTGCATACAAAACAAATTTACACATATACACATGGTCCCCCTTAATGCATACATTATACAAAATTTTCAAAACACACATACATATTTCTACTCCCCCTTTGGCAACAATACCAAATTGAAAAAGCAATATATATATATATATATATATAGAAAATTTGTATTAAAGTGTTCAACATATACAACAACTTGAAAAACTGAATCAAGATTCATGGATAAGCTATTCTCATGAAAATAACATTAAAGTTCCTCTTCAACTATGATAAGGCATTTGTCCATGTCTCTAGCATGTTCTCAGTTTACTCAAGTATAGACATAATCTGTGTATTGAATTCTTCCATCGAATCCAATGTATAGGTTTCTGGAGTTGCTAAGATAGCTTTTGCATTTGAGTAGGCTCTCTGGAGTATGTCCACTTGTGATGTGAGTAGAATCTTTAGGTCCTTTAGAGACTGGATTCTCTTTGATTTCTCATGATCATAAGTATCCAACTTGTTGTGCAAATCATCCACAGATTTTCTAAAAGAAAAAATAGAGTCCTGAAGTGGGACATATGCATTGCATATCTTTTCTAGGTCTTGCTCTATTTCTGTTCGCCTTTTTGTGATGTCAAAATAAAAGAATGAAACATTAGAGGTAGAAGCAATATACTTTCCTCCTATTTCAATAGATTTTCTCAACAAATCTTTATTATGTGATAGAGCCATTTTTCTAGTATCAATGTCCTTTGCAAGTTGTTCTCCATACTTCTTCTTGTGACTTTTCTCTGCATAGATTTCAGCTACTTCTTCAAGTGACTTGATTTGATCAGATGCATCAGCAACCAACTGACCAAGTTTGCTAATAGGGGTTGTTAGATGTGCTGTAGAAGTTTCCGGTTGAAGACTAGATAGAATATCTACTACAATCTAAACTATTTCAACTTCAATCCTTTTCTCTTTAAGTCTCTTCTTATGAGCTCTAGATTTCATGAAATTTGCAATCTTCATCATTTCAAATGCACTCATTTGGTCAACATTGATAGGCCTTGAAATGCTTAATGAATAATCATCATCATTATCAGTCTGCTAAGTGGCTAATGTTTTTGCTAGTTTAGAGGATGTTACCTTAATGATTGCTTTCTCTTGATTTTTCTTTGTTTCATTTTTAGAAGTCTATGTGTCAACATTTTTCATAGATTCCTTCAGAGTATTATGTAAGACTGATGGAGATTGGGGTTTCTCGGGTTGTTCAGTTTCTGGTGGATTATCCACTTTTGGTTGAGTTGTTAGTTTTTGAACTAAATTGACCTATAAATCAGTGATTTTAGGAGGCTCCATATCTGGTGTAGTGACATCTCTAGATAGATCAACTGAATCCTAAACATCATCAACAACATGAATAATGGTATCAAACTTCTTCTTGACAAGATAGACCTCATCTTCTTGTACAATCTCTTCTTCATCCATTTCAGATCGATCAACAACATTTTCCTCATTCTTAGAAGATTTTATGAGCTCTTCCATCCATTTGATATTGCAGGCTATTTGATGAGTCTCAGTCTCAATAATTTGCCTCTTTCCATTAAGTAGTTTCAATCTTCTTGCTTTGAAAGTAAACTGAGTTTTGTACTGATCAACTAAATCACTAATTTCATCCTTAGACAATTCAAGAAAATATTGTACAAATATCTCATCAATAATTTCTTTTTCCAGCTTTACAAATTCCTCCCATTTATTTATAAGAATAGTATATAAATAATTTGAGATATCCTTTTCAATATCATGAGGTAATCTACTATAATGGCATAATTAATTGATTACCTATTGAATGAATTTCTCCTCATCTTCACTAAAAGAATCAAAATTTTCTTTAAAATTTTCAAATCTATTTCTTCCTAATGTCTTCATTGTTCTTTCAAAGTGGCTCTCAGACTTGAAAGTAGAGATATCAAAAGGCACAGTTGCCTTCGACACTTCCTTCACTTGCTTAGCTACTCTGCCGATTGATTTCATCTTCTTGGGTTCTTCCTTAGTGTCAGTACTCTCGGATTCTTCTTGGAGAATTAGTTTTCGACCTCTCTTCTTTGATGCATTCTCCTTCTTTATATAGACTTTAGGTGTCGGTTCCTTTTTGGTTTTGATACCTCGAGTCACCCTTGTATTCTTCATCACCGAAGGTGCTTCCTCAATTTTCTTTTTGTTACCTTTCCCACTTGTGGTAGGAGAAATACTGGTTCCAGCTTGTGCATCCTGAACTACAACAATATCCAGTTTTGCCTTCTTTTTGTCTTTTGGAGATGATAATAGGTTATTAGCACAAACAATCAGTAAGTCATAGTTAACCTCATAACTCATAGCTTCCATTTCTTCTTTTCTTGGCTCAATTGCCTACATCAAATAGAAAATAGTGGTAACTGTGAAAACAATGTCTTTAGCAAAATGTCTTACCACATCCTCAAGAAATCTCTTTCTCATGCTCATCTTCTTCTGAAACTCATTGAAATATTTGTTCATTACTGCAAAGAAAGAATTCTTTACAACCTTGATGTTGTTCTTGATATGAGCGAATACCGGTAGGTCCTTTTACCATTCAAGATCACCTATTCTAGGTAGGAAATTCTAAAAATAAAAGAATAACCTGATTAATAACTGTCCATACTTAAACTTTAGGCTGTTGTCCTTCTTTATAGATTGCAAATTTAAAAACAATTGGCTCCTTATAGCCTCACAAAGATGATAATCTGAATTTTTAGCTATCATCCTGTAAGCAGTATGTACTGCTATTGATGGAACACTATTTAATCTACTGGAATAAAATAACCCGTAGGTTATAACCATAGCTACTAATTTCACTACTGGGTCTTTGATACTATTGACAGAAAAAGATCATTTATCGGATGTTGATCCGGTTAGAGAATATATTGTCTCTTTTGAAATACGCCCCAGCACAGGTTGAATAAAAACCAGTTACAACCTGAATGGCTTCCTTGGTTATAGTGTGAGTTCTCTCTAAGTACATGTTCTCACCATGAACCTAACTCAAAATAATTCGGATGTGTTCATCCTCAAAATCTTCAAGAAAGTAGGTTGCATTATGAAAACCTTTCTCGAAAACCCTAGCATACTCTATTTGAATCTTCCCATTCTCATCACAAAGGGATTTTAACTGAGTGTATATAGACAATGCTCCTAGATCCTCAATCTTGCAATCAATATAGCTCAACAAATTTCCTTGTACTAAAACACCACTAGGATCTTGTGATAATACATTATACAACACAATTTGTTTCACCTCTACAACTCTCATTGGTTTAGATGTAGTAATCAATCTTTCTACTAGTTTAGAAGACAATGCCATTTCAGATACACAAGATTCAAAGTAGGATTGTCAAAGAAATACCTTATTTCATGCTCACTGCCTCGTTTACCAATTGAATGCCCAAGTGCATACCCGTTCAGTCTTTTGCAACCCTCTAATTAGCTTGATTACACAAATCACAATGCAACTTCGACAATTATCACCCAACAATCTTTCTTATCTCATTAAGTGATCCAAATTTCTTTCTTGAATGCATTAGGTTAAAAATAACAAAGTGAAAACTCACTTTTATCCTTTTTACCTACTGCATTAAATGCTCCCCTTAGCCATATGAAATGGATTAATTCACCGGTGTAGTATTTTATTCACTGGGGGAAGGAACATTTTCCTCTCCAAGCGAGTCATCAATCTTTTTCTTCCATATCCGATTCATTTCTTGTCTAGTTTCTTCAATATTAACTTTCTGATCCTTAGAAGAATTGACCTATTTGCTATTTCTAGATCTATAGAATTTTGCTAAGTTCCCCAATTTGTTATAGTGATAGTAGACCATACCAGATGATTTCCAAGGTCCTTCATTTCCTCTCCCTATTCTTCTTTTGTGATTCATAGCCACATGACCAAAGTTATTACAAATGGTACAAATGACATTTGTTACCTTTTCCATCTCAAATGGACTAAACCGGTTGTCGTAGGGTCTTTGCTCATTCATGTTGACCCGGTTGTCAAAATTCCTCATCCAGTTCTCATTTGGTCTTGGATTCATATGCGATATAGGATTATTTTCTCCATATCTGTACTCAATAGATATATGTCCATACATTCCACTTGTGAAGAAATGACCTTCAAATTTCTTGGACACTTACCTAGCATTAGTATTGTAGCTTGCATTTCTATTAGGTTTGCCTCTACAAACATTTACAGTGTTACTAGGGTTATGGTAAACAAAATAAACAAGTTTAAAGACCTTCTTATCAGTGGGATTTTTGACCTTAGGAGAAGATTTGTTCTAAAGAGTGTTGCTCTTGGTACCAAAGGATTCACCTTTTTTAGATGTGTAAAAACCAAGTCCAGAGGTATCACCATTCATTCTTTGTGACTGAATTTGTTCTTCCAACAAGATTAAACTTTTGATGAACTTATCCAATTTCCCATTTGCTTCATTATATTCTTGGAAATCTCATGATCTCTTTCCTTTATAAGATCTTCAGTAGCTCTTCTAGCTTCCAGATCTTGACTCATGCAGATAGTAAGACTTTCTAGCTCTCCTCCTCGGATTTAGATTTTCACTATTGAGTTTTTCAACTTCCTCAGCCAAAGCATCAATATTGGCCTCATCTAAAGAACTATTATCAGATATCTCCAACAGTTGTTCACTAATCTCTCTCCTTTTGACTTGAGAAGTTTTTAGTTTGACCCTTAGGGTTTCAAGCTCATTTCTACTAGCTTCTAGCTCTCTAGCCATCTCAAGGTAGCTTATGTCCCCCATGGTGGTTTCAAGGCTTCCTTCTAAATGATTAGGCTTCAAAGAAGTTAGGCTCTGATACCAATTGATGGACTTGAAAATCACTAAGAGGGGGGGGGGGGGGTGAATCAGTGATACCAAAAATGATACTACTTCAACTAGTAACCAGTAGATGAACTTAACAAAGCTTTTAAACACAATGCATGCAATCCAAAATGATATAAAAACATCCACAATAAGTAAAACATCCACCATAACACAAGTATTTATACGTGGAAAACCCAAATAGGTAAAAACCATGGTGAGATGAGACTCACAAGTTAACTATCTATAGTAATAGATAACGGACTAGTTAAGGTCTACAAAGTGCTCTACTAGGAGCGAATCTTGTTAAAGATCCCAAATCTTAGTTAAAAGCTTATACCCTATGAAAGGTAATATCATGTAAGGAGTAACCTCGATGGAGGATTTGTGAATCCAAAGTAATAGATCACTTTGTTAGAGGATTTGAACAATGAAGCTTGTTAGAGCTTACCCAGTTAGGGGATTTTAATTTTATTGTAATTGTTAGAAGACAACATGATTGGTTTGATTTGTCTGAATAGCACAATACTTCCTTAATCAGATCCTTCTAAGTGTATTCAACACTTCTTTTCAACATACTCTGCAACTTAACACTTTTTGTCTCTCGCACACAACATATGACTTTTACTCATTTAAAAATAATTCATTGTGATGTCCATATATAGGCTTAGATTTCATGTCGGCCTCAAGAAATCATAACACAATTACCTAGGTGCAGTGTATCTGGTCAAGTGATCATAACTCATCACAAAAATACCGCAAAAAAGTGTTGGTAAGGATAACTCATCATGACTTGTGATAAGTCATCACACAATCAACAAATACTGCTTGGAACAATCAATACCGGTTGGAGTTAAATATATAAACCATTATCCTTGAACCTCCTGTGATAATCTCCGCTGGATCTTAATGTTGATGCCGAGTAATGTATATCCATTGGTTGTCTCTTATTTATATACCAGTTGTCACAAAGTACTGGTTAGACATAAACCTCTTAGTATACCGATTGTAGTGTAAACAACTTGAAGTTACACCGGTAGACACTAGGAACATATGTGTGTGTATGTGTTTCATCAATGAAAACATATGATGAATTTATTACAATCATCATCAAGCCAACATCCTCCACCTCCACCTGCAAACCCAACATTTGAGTTTCCTATTCTTGACCAGCATGATAATGAAAACTTGAAGAATATACCACCCTCTTCTCTTCCAAAATTTCATGGCTTGGTGACAGAAGATCTAGATACCTTCCCATAAACTCAAGTTATTCCTTGCTACTCTGAAAGAAGCTGCTCTGAGATGGTTTATGAATCTAGGTAGAGAAGTAATCACTACTTGGGATGAAATGAAGACAAACTTCTTGGATAAGTACAAATATTATTGTAGAGGAATGGACCGACATGGTGATGATATCTTTCGGATGACACAAAAAGAAGATGAGAGTCTGGAAGATTATCTGGAGAGGTTTTTGTTTAGTGTCAGAAAATCCAAGCATAACACCTTAAGTGAAGAATCCATGAAGTTTATTTTTCTAAGGGGAGTCAATGAAGACTGTGTTGACTCATTAGACCTCATGGGAGGAGGAGATATTACTCAAGTTCAATGGATGACATCAGACAAATCTATCAAAAATATTCTAGAGCTTCAACCAAGAAGGGAAGACACTATAGGCCCGGGTCTTCAATTGCAAAGGCATCTACAACAATTTTAAGGATGGAGATAACTCATTTGTTAAAGGAATTTAAAAAAGATATTATTAATAATATGGATACTTAGTTGGATACACTTCAAGCAAGAAAGAAGCATGAGGAAGCAGAGGCCATGCTTGTTGAGTTTTGTCCTCACTGCTGACAAAAGAAGAGGGACTAGAAATGTAAACTCCTAGCTAAAATTGACAGCCAATAGGCTCCCCCAGATTTCAAGAAAGTCTATGGAGATGATGAACAACTCTTTTATGCTGCACAATGAAGGCCTTGGCCTCCAAGACAAGGTATGCCACAAGATCTATTGTCTTTTCCTAGTCCTTATATGAACTTCAATGCACAGATTAATCAGTGGCAACCTCCGTACTCCCAAAATTTTGGAAATTATACTCCTCAATATTACAATAACTCTCAAAACCCTTGGCCCAATTATCAGAGTCCTTCTTCTCAGTCGTAACAACCACAAGGGAATTGGTCACCTCCTCAAGGTAACTGGTAACAGTCACTGTAATGGA
Organism: Cryptomeria japonica; assembly: GCF_030272615.1. NCBI lineage: Eukaryota > Viridiplantae > Streptophyta > Pinopsida > Cupressales > Cupressaceae > Cryptomeria > Cryptomeria japonica. Next base: position 290,776,917 of record NC_081406.1, on the reverse strand, counting down.
GGGGAGGTCAGCAATGGGAAAACCAATCATCAGGTTTCCTGCAGCCAAAACAACAATCCAAACAAATGGAGTTAATGCCACCAACTCCTAATCCTACTTCACCCAAGAAAACTCAACTACCAACGTAGTCTGTGCCAAATCCAGATAACAAAACTTAGCAACAACAACAATTTTTTTTAGCTGATCCTAATCAGTATTCTGCATATTCTCTTTATATAAGTGATATTCAATTATGACCAGGAACAACTCTACCTACCCCATCTCCTCCAGTTATAAAAGAATTACCATTTGAGGAAATTTATAAGGATACTACACCTGATCAACTTGGAAACCCTAAGCAGGTACATCAATCTGAGACTCCAGGAACAGATGTTAAAAATCCACCATTTCCTCAAAGATTATAGGTAGAAGTGTCTAGGCAATATGATGACATAGCTTTTGATCTTATTGATCAATCAAAACATGTATGTGTAAAGATTCCACTATTTCAAGCTATTAAGGATATTCCCATATATGGAAAAGCTATTAAAGAGGCATGTCTAAAAAAACCTGGATGCAAGAAAAAGGACCCAAAAATAATACATGTAGTAGTGAAATTGGCTGATATTATGTTAGGAAAAATTGTTGTCCCTAAATATTCTAGTCCAAGTAGTCCTATGGTGAAGGTAGTTACTCAAATTAAAATTCCTTGATAGACTTAGGAGTGCCATAAATGTAATGAACAAGGATGTCATGCAGCAACTCAGTATTACTAGTCTTAGATTTACCCCAATAGTCTTGCAACTTCCTGATAGCTCTACTGTCTGACCTGAAGGGATGGTTGAAGATATTGTTGTCACACTAGATTCTTGGGAATGTCTGACTGATTTTATAATAATCTCTCCTAAGGAAACATTGGGTGGATATCTAATCATTTTGGGAAGACCTTGGCTCTCTACAACTGATGGATACATAGGTTGCAGATCAAGGGACATGACCATTTTAGATGGTATCACTACTAAAACTCTTGCACTTTATTCTCTAACACAACCACTACTTGATCAAGAGCAAGTAGTATGGCTAGATATAGGAGAAGAAGCAGAGGGAATTAATTCTGTTCAAAAGATAATGATGTTAACTAGGGAACCATTCATATAACTCCAAGAAGATGATAAGGTACTCTCTAACATCATAAGAAATCATTATGGATCAGCTCAACAGTCATTTGGTATACTAGAAAGTCCTTTGCATACTCTTCTTCCATTTACAAGTTCTTTAGATTCTCCTGCAACCACAGACATATTTCATACCTTATTACCACAGGAAATGAAAACCTCTTGTTTATCTAAAATATCTAATCTTGAGTCAGTCACTAAAGTAGAGGTTTCTCTAGGATGGAATCTGAATGTCAATAGTCAACTTACAACATATGAAAGGTTGTCATTAATAGAATTACTCAAAGCCCAAAAACAAGCCTTTGCATGGGATTATCATGACATGAAGGGATTAAATCCTACATTGTGTACCCACAAAATTTATATCAGAGAAGATTGTAAACCAATTAGATAACCTCAGCGAAGGATTAATCCTGCACTAAGGGAAATAGTTATGGAGGAACTACAAAAGTTGCTTAATGCAGGATTCATTTACCCTATTTCAGATAGTCAATGGGCCTCTCCCTTGGTTATAGTTCCAAAGAAATGAGGAAAATGGAGAGTTTGTGTGGACTATAGGGAGCTCAACACTACTACAAAAAAGGATCACTTTCCACTTCCATTCATAGATCAAGTATTAGATTCTCTAGTGGGTAAGAAATACTTTTCATTCTTGGATGGGTTTAGTGGTTATAATCAGATCAGAATAGCTCCCAAAGACCAAGAAAAGACCACCTTCACTTGCCCTTGGGGAACATATGCCTATTCAGTTCTCCCTTTTGGTCTATGCAATGCTCCTACAACCTTTCAAAGGGCTATCCTTAGTATATTCTCAGATATATCCCATGATTGTATGTAAATTTACATGGATGATTTTATTTCTTATGGAGCCACATTTAAGGAAGCATTGCCAAATCTTACCAAAGTGTTGCAGTAGTGTGAGGATCATAATTTGTCCCTCAACAGTGAAAAATGCTTCATGATGATGCAAGAAGGAATAGTGTTAGGGCATAATATTTCTCAATCAATTATTCAAGTTGATCCAGCCAAAATTGAGGTAATACTTGATCTTCCTATCCCTGCAAAGAAAAAAGATGTAAGAAGTTTTTTAGGCCATGCAGGGTACTACAGGAGATTTATTAAGGACTTCAGTAAGATGGAAAGACCTCTATATTCTCTCTTAACAAAAGATGTTGAGTTTCAATGGACACCAACATGTGAAGAGGCATTTTATAAACTCAAAGGAGCCTTAACTCAGGCTCCTATGGTTAAAGGACCTGATTGGTCTCTTCCTTTCCACATTCATACAAATGCATCAAATTTTGCAATAGGAGCAGTTTTGGGGTATAAGTAAGGAGTTTTGGAGAATACAATTTACTATATCAGCAAAAAATTTCAAGGACTTGAGCTAAATTATATTGCCACTGAAAAGGAAATGTTAGCTCTTATCTATGCCCTCAATAAGTTTAGACACTATATCACTGGTTATCAAATCTTTGTGCATACCAATCATGCAACCATCAGGTACCTTATGATTAAAAGTTCCATTATAGGTAGGTTAGCAAGATGGTTGTTGTTAATGCAGTAATTTGATCACTATTATAGACAAACTAGGTAAGACAAATGTAGTGGAAGACTTTATGTCCAGAATTCAAACACCAGATAGTCTTGAGGCCATTGATGATTCTTTTCTAGATGAGCATTTATTTTCAATTAATGTGAATATTTCATGGTATGCTGACATAGCTAACTACTTAGAAGCTAACAAGATCCCTCCTCATTTCTTGCCAAAAGAAAGAAGATTTCTGGTAGAAAAGAGTCAACTTTTCAAGGATAGAAGATTGCTTATTCTATACAAGGCCAGATCAAGTTGAGGTGATGTTTTAGGGAAGATGAAACTTATGATATCCTTCATGCCTGTCATGATGAGCCTTATGGAGGTCACTTTGCTGCCAAGAGAACAACTCTCAAGATACTGACAATAGAATATTATTGGCCAACTTTGCACAAGGATGCGATCAAATATACCAGGAAATATGATAGATGTCAGCAAATGGGAAGACCAACTCAGTCTAATGAAATGCCTTTATATCAACAAGTGGTTGTTACACCATTTGATAAATGGGGCTTAGAATTTATTGGGCCAATTGATCCATCATCCAATGGTGGGTCATACATTCTTGTATGTACTGACTATTTCACAAAGTGGGTTGAGGTCAAAGCATTCAAGCATGCCAAGGATAATAAGGTAGCATAATTTTTATATGAAGAGATCTTTAATCAGTATAGAGTTCCTAGAGAGATAGTGATAGATCTAGGGGCACAATTCACTTCCACTTTGATCATCGCCTTGGTTAATGAATATAATTTAAGGCATAAAAATTCCACTCCCTACCATCCTTAGGCAAATGGACAAGCATAAATCACTAATAGGGAACTTTAATCTATATTGACCAAGATAGTAGCTCTTAATCATAAGGATTAGTCTAGTAGGTTATTTGAAGAAGTATGGGCTTATTGGACCACTTGGAAAACCATGACAGGGTTTACACCCTTTGAAATGGTGTATAGGACAAAAGCTATGATGCCTGTGGAATTTGAGCATAAAACCTCGAGAACAACCATTGATTTGGATATGACTCTTTCTGTAGCACAACAAGAACGGCTCCTACAGCTTAATGCCTTGAATGAAATCAGATTGTCAGCCCCGTAGCACACAAAAACAATTTAGAATCAACACATGAAGTGGCATGATCATTATATAAAAGTCAAAACATTCAAGCCATGTGATTGGACCCTTCTCTAAGATTCAAGGTATAAGGAAAACTTGGGAAAATTGCAGACACACTGGTTAGGGACTTATGAGGTAATTGAAACATTTTCTAATGGTGTCGTACAATTATCCATAATTGATCTAGTCAAATTCAAATTGTTAGTAAACAGTCATTGTCTGAACCTCTACCACAAGCCTCTTAACAAGGACAAATTTCTGCAGTAGTTCTCCACACCAGAAAATCCTAAGATTCATGTAGCAACAAGAGATGACTTTGTCGTTACCTCTTCATCCTAAATATTTGCTGCATGCTCATAATAAATACTTCAATATTCGATGGAAGTACATTTTTGCGCAATAAATATTCCATTTCTGCATTCAATGCATTTCCTTTCACTTCATTCATTTCCACCTCACTTTCCATGCATGGCAGCTCAATGTCTTATATAATAAATTTCTTCAACTGCAGTCATTATCACATGATGTGAGGTACGCTCGTGTGTATTTATTTTTGTTACATGTATATAATTAAACCATATTTCCTATCATGATGATATTTTCAGTGTCCTTTTCAGTCCTCCTCCACATATGTGGACACTTGTTAAACCTTAGGTTGGAGGGTGAAGTACAATGTGAATTATTCTAGTAGATAATTCTTATGTCATCATAGATTGCGTTTAAATTTTTCAAATTGTTTGTTTGATGTTATATTTTGTACTCTGTCCTTTTGTTTGCCTAGAGTTATTTTAGAATTGCAGCTGGGTTCCAACCAAATAAGAGCATATTGAGTATATTCAGTTGTAGAATTGGGCAATTTATGCCATTGGTGAGTTGAGAGTATTATTGCTGCAATGGGTGGTCCACCTATTCGTCATGAACCGACAATTCATGAAATCCTTCTTCAAGACCAAGATTGTGAGCCAGTATTCCACAATAGTGGGTGGCTAGATTATTTTCTGAAGCTGACTGAGTTTAATGAGGAAACTGCAAGGTAAAAAGGTTGAGAGTTTTGGTGACAAAGGAACAGATTGCAGAAATAACTGGGCTGCCAATAGATGGAGAAAAATACCCCGAATCTAAGGACACACGTAGTGCAAGAGAAAAGTTTACATTATAGGGAGACCCACCTTTCGTAATAGATAGACAGGGAGCTAGATGAGAATCTCTTCTGCTTGAATGGAGAGCAGTAGCATTGTATGTCTTGAAGTATTTAACTTGTAAAAGAATATTCTCGTGTCTACATTCCCATCATTTCAAGCTTCTGATTCATCTACGCAATGGGAGAAGGATGAATGTTCCAAACATATTGTACAATCTTCTTTCCATAAGCACAATAGAAACCTAGAAAGGTAGGCCTCACTTTGTTTCTCATCATTGTCTGATTAAGATGTTGGTTGAAAGATCTTTAAGAGATGTCTCTCTGATGTCTTGGAATGAATTTGTTAAAATTAGAAGATTTAGGGTAGATAATGTGGGTCCAGTGGAACCACTTCCTTCTCAAGAGTGGGAAAATTTTGAAAATCTTGAAAAATCTGGTTCCCCTATTGAACCCTCATCCTCCAGGATATTGCCAGAGAAAAATGTTCCTAAAGTAGAGGAACCCTTATAAGAAGAAGCCTCAATAGGGGTTCCTTCTCAAAACCTAATGAAAACTAGGGTTGTTGCACAAAAGGAAAAAGACAAAGGGAAACAAATTGACATAGAAAAGAAGGAGGAGAAAAGTAAACGTGGGGATTTACCCTCTCCTATTTCCAAGAAAAGGAAACTTGCAAAAATGGTTTCTCCTGCAACCACTAAAGTAGCTGAGGAATTAGCTATAGGAAGCAATCCTGTAGCCACTAAAGAAAAAGCTTGGAGAAGATGCGGTAGGCTCCAGAAAAAGCCTAAAGATCACGAACAATCAGAGGAGCCGAATGTCACCATTTTGGTTGATTCTAGAACAAGAGCCACACAGTCTAGCTTAGAGTGATGTTCCTTCTTCTCCACATAAGGTACTCCGAGGGGAAGAAGAAAAAGATGAAGAAGAAGAGCTACATAACCTTCATGAGCAGCTACATGAAGAAGTAGGTTTTGATGGGCTTGATAGTTTAACATCCACCACACAATAGGTTATTGAAGTAGGAAGCAGAGTTGAAAAGATGAAGCCTAGGGAACCTAGTCATAGACCACCTACTTCTCTTACCATTCATGCAGTGGTACTTGCCCTTTACTAGGAATGTGAATTGGAAAAAGAAAAAATGTAGAGGATAATTAACTAGCAGAGGAAGATCATTGAACAAAAATATGAGGATATTTCTTAGCTTAAAACTAAGGTGGAAATGGTAGCCACTATGGTACCGCAACTAATGCAATGCCAAGAACCTCCTCGGGTTTACTCTTTGTATTTAAAGGAACATCATATTTGTTTCTAGATGATGAGAATTTTCAAGGATCTAAGTCCCTCTTTGCAGACACCTGAGGAATTCTATCATGTTTATCAAACATCTCCTACAACCATTAAGAATCTACTCTACGAATTTTATTTACATAATTACGTTGTTCCTAATGATGTTAATTGGAACCCTCTCCTCTACATTTGAGATATCCAACTGGGATCTCTCATGTCATGGGTGCAAAATGAAATTGCAAGGGGGGAGTAGTTACAGGTACATAGAAAGGAAGAACTTGACCTTTCACAACCATTAAGGTTTGAAATAAGAGACCCAAGAATACTTTATTTTGACTAGCAAAAGATTGTATATCAGCCAGATTTGGGAAAGACATTTTGCCCTTAAGAGAAGAAGTATATAAGGAATATGAGAAAATGGCTATAAGAGAAGGATAGGTAGAAATAGGAAATTTTGTCTAGCATTGGAATAGCTTGCCAGATGAGTTGCAACAATCTGAACCACACTCCTTACAAAACTATCATGCAACACTAAAGAGAGCACCCAAATATATACTGTTGGTATTATGGATGACTTCGTCATGTGTTGCATTGGTTTTGTCATTAATGTCAACACTTATCTTTCTAGAGGTATACATTGTTGATTTAGCACTTTGGTTATATTGGTTTGTTGTTGAACCGACACATTGTGGTCCTGGTATGGACATTGGTTTATGCACAGTCACTGGTAGGATATATGTTTCACCAACATCTCAGGAAGTTGATGATGACTTGCTATCATCTGGAGATCATTTGGTTATGTCTAAGACATAGATTGGATGTTGGCATTTGGTGTTTTTCTTATTGGTCTGATTGGGTTCTCATATTTGCCTTTACTGACAGATAGGTCTGGGTTATGCACCGGTACAAGATATCATGTTCTAGATTAGCATGACATGTTTTGGAAATGGTTTATTCATTGAATAATGTGTAAATATATTGAGGTTGAAATATTGTATTGCATCAAGACTTATTTTGTAATTGTAATCTTTAGTGAGCCGACCTAATCATGAGGTCTTAGGGTTTTGTATAAATAATTGTAAGATCTTATTTGGAAGATGTAATGAGTGTATGCGAATATTGAAGATCATTGTGAAGAGAGAAAATAATCAGATCCTTGTACGAATCACATAGATATTATCTGAAGGTTAAAGGAAGGTTATAAAGGTGTTTGGCACTCATGTTCAGTGCTTAAACCAGTACTGAATCCAACATTGCAGATGCTATATTGAAGCAGTACATTGTTTATTGGATTTAACCATCCAATTGTGTACTCAGTGTGACTCCTATTTTGTGATTGAGTAGTGAGATCTAGGTGGTTGGCCTTTCTACATGTGCAGACCCCATTATTGTATACACTTACTATCTGCAGTAGTATCATCTGATTGTGGGTAAGGTTTCACACCATGGTTTTTCCCCTTACAGGGTTTCCATGTGAAAATCTTCGTGTCATGTGTTCTGGATGTTGTTTTCCTTTCTGTTTCATGCATTAAGTTGTACCAGTACTGCTATAATTGTTAATCTATTTTACTGACATTAAAGTTTTTTTTACCGGCATTGAGTTTTAAGTTGGAATAATTTGTTTTGGGTTATAATTTATTGACAACTGATTCACCCCCTCTCAGTTGTCCTTCCCGGTTCCTAATAATTGGTATCAGAGTTTATTCCTCTTTTTGCAGAAGCCTAACTGCTTGAGGAGAGCCTATGGCAACAAATATTTTCAGGAAGGATAGTCCTAAACTTGATGGAACTAACTATGGTATATGGAAGATCAGAATGGAAACACATCTGAACTGCATTGGAAGAGGTATATGGGATGTTACAAAGAATGGTTATGTTTCTCCTAGTCCGAATAAACCCAATCCACCTACCTTGGCTAAAGACTTGGAGAATGATTGCAAAGCAAGAGAAGCACTTCTAAGCACATTATTAGATCAACAAATCATGAGATTATTAGACAGATCTATTGCAAAAGCTATTTGGGATAAACTAGAAATATTGAATGAAGGAGATTCCACTATCAAAATTGGAAAACTAGAATGTTATTGGGTCAAGTATTATGATTTAAAAATGGAAGATGATGAAAGAATTTCTATATTTATGGAAAGAGTTAATGAAATTGTTTTAGGAATACAATTTTGTGGCGGTTCTTTAAGTGAAGATGAAATTGTTTCTAAAGTTTTAAGAGCTTTGCCATTGACTTACAAAATGAAGGTGATTGTTGTTAATGAGTTGAGAACAATTACTAATATACTAGTGTCTAGAAACACTTTGGTTGCAAAACTTTCAGCATTTGAGCTTTAAGAATTTGGTCCTATTGCTATAGTCAAGACTGATATAGCCATCAAAGCATCATCATCATCATCATCATCATCATCTAACAAATCTGATTGGAAATCACTTTATGCAAAAGAACTTGAAGATATCAAAAGGGAAAATAAAAAACTTGAAGCACTTTTTGCAAAGAAGATGCCTAAAGGTCAAGCAGGAAGTAAGTATGAAGGTAAACCACCTTTCAAATATTTTAATTGCAATAAAGAACATATAAACCTAACCCTGAATATCAAAGATACAAATTTAAGAAAAATAGAGAAGTCATGTTACTATGCAGATGAAGGTGTTTCAGATGATTCAGATGAAGATCCAACATATAGTGGATGGGAATTTGTTGCAATAAAATAAGATCGACCGACACCTATTGTCAAACCGGTATAGCAGCCATTAACAGAAAACATTGAAGAAAAGGATGAATGGATCATTGATAGTGGTTGCTTGCATCATATGACTGGTGATAGAAGTAAATTCTTATCATTTTGGGAATGTCATGGAGGTCTAGTAAGATTTGGAGATGACAAATCTTGTTTAATCAAAGGAAGAGACACTATATCTTTGGATGGTAAGCACAATATTGATAATGTTTATTATATTGAAGGTTTAAAGCATAATATTTTGAGTGTTGGTGAGTTAGTAGAAAAAGGATTTCAATTACAATTCAAGAATGGAAAATACAAAATCATGAACAAAACTGGTTTGGAGATTGCAACCGATAATCAGACTAAAGGTAATATCTTTCATTTGGATACCAGTGATAAGACATGTTTGATTGCTCACATTGATGAAAGTTGGTTATGGCATAAAAGACTCTATCATGTAAATTTTGATTGCATTATAAAGATTAGTTCAACTAAGGTAGTAAGGGATTTATCTAAGATTGTGAAACCTTATAATCCGATATGTAAGGAATGTCAAATGGGATAGCAAGTTAGAACAACATTTAAGAGTATTTCTATGAAATCCAATAATATTCTTGATTTAATTCATACTGATTTATGTGGTCCGACAAGGAGAAGGAGTCCTCAGGGTGATAGATACTTTATGCTAATAATTGTTGATTATTCTAGAACGTGTTGGGTTACTTTTCTCAAGGAGAAATAAAAAACTTTTGGAAGATTCAAGATATACAAGGCAATGGTAGAGAATGAAATCGAAAAGAAAATCAAATGTTTGAGATCAGATCAAGGAGGAGAATTTACATCTAGATAATTCAATGCATTTCGTGAAGAGAATGGAATCAAAAGACAACTATCAGCACCCTGACACCTCAGCAGAATGGAGTTGTGGAAAGGAAGAACATAACTATACTAGATGCAACAAGAACCATGATGATGGAACAAAATCTACCTCATATGTATTGGAGAGAAGCAGTGAATACAATGGTTTATACTTTCAATAGAGTTCACATCAAAGGTGAAACCGGTAAGACCCCTTATGAACTATGGTTTGGTCATACTCCTACTCTTAAGTATTTCAAAATATTTGGAAGCAAATTCTATATTAGGAGAGATGAGTCTATTGGCAAATTTGATCCTAGAAGTGATCAAGAAATATTTCTTGGTTACTCAACTAGAAGCAAGTCATATAGATGTTATAATAAAAGATTGCAAAAAATCATTGAAAGTACTAATGTGAAGATAGATGAACATTTTAGAGGAGAATCAAGGTCTATAGGTTCTGAACTAGCAATAGAAATGATTATAAATGAACTGGCACAGATTGCACTAGAACAAAATGAAGAGCCAGTGAAACCGACATCATCATAAAACTCAACTATGATTGAAGAACAACAACATGTGAATGTAAATCAGAATAAACCTAGGTATGTAAGATTGAACCATTCAGAAAATTAGATAATTGGAAACAAAAATCAAGGTGTTATGATAAGAGGAAGATTGACAAATGAAGAGGTATGTTTAATTTCTCAAGTTGAACCAACATCAGTTGTTGAAGCATGTCAAGATAAACATTGGATAAAAGCAATGGAAGATGAATTATAACATATTGAAAATAATAATACTTGGACATTAGTTCCCCAGCCTAAAGACAAAAATCTAATTGGAATTAAATGGGTATTTAGAAATAAACTTAATGAGGATGGTGAAGTAATTAGAAACAAAGAAAGATTAGTTTGTAAAGGTTATTCTCAGAAAGAAGGAATTGATTATACTGAAACCTTTGCACCGATAGCCAGAATTGAACTAGTTAAACTATTTCTTGTATTTGCAACTCATAAGAACTATAAAATTTATCAGATGGATGTAAAATGTGCATTTTTGAATGGAGATCTTGAAGAAGAATTTTACATTGAACAACTTGATGGATTTTCCGTAACAAATGATAAAGATATGGTTTGCAAGTTAAGGAAATCTTTATATGGATTGAAGCAAGCTCTCAAAGCTTGGTATGATAGAGTGGATAAATATCTTCTAAAGCTTGGATACACAAAAGGTAATGCTGACAGTAATTTGTATTACAAAATTACCAATGATGAGATTTTGTTATTGAAGTATTTGTGGATGATATCATTTTTGGAGGAGAAGAAGAGCTATGTAAAGACTTTGCTAACAAGATCCAGGAAGAATTTGAAATGTCTATGATTGGAGAGATAATTTTTTTTTAGGTTTGTAGATTTCTCAAACAGATAAAGGTATATTCATATGTCAAACAAAATTCTTGAAGGAACTTTTGAAGAAATTTGGTATGAAAAACTCCAAACCGGTAAGCACTCCTATGACTACAACTGATAAATTGACATTAAAGGATGATTCAACTCCTATAAATCCGTCAAGGTACAAATCTATGATTGGAGGGTTACTTTATTTGACACAAACCAGACCTGATATAATGAATTCAGTATGTATTGTATCAAGATTTCAAAGCAAACTTAAAGAAAATCATGAAACAACACTAAAAAAGGTTTTTCGGTACCTACAAGGCACAACAAATCTTGGTTTATGGTATCCCAAGGATGAAAATTTTGAGTTATGTACATATACAGATGAAAATTAGGTAGGAGATGTGGATGACAGAAAGAGTACCACTGGAGGTGCATTCTTTCTTGGCAGAAGGTTAATTTCATGGATCAACAAGAAACAAACTTATACATCATTATCTACAGCAGAAGTAGAATATGTTTCAACAACAACTAATTGCACTCAGGTATTATGGATCAAGAAAAAGTTGAAGGATATAAAGGTAAAATGAAAAGAACTAGTAATTATTTATCGTGATAACTCAACAGCAATAGATATATCAAATAATCCGATATTTCACTCTAAAACAAAGCATGTTTCTATTAAGTACAATTTTATGAAAGAGAATGTTGAAGCAAATGAAGTGAGATTGGTATATGTGAATACTAAAGAGGAAATTGTAGATATCTTTACAAAGCCTCTGGCTAAGGAAATATTTGAATATCTTAGAGAGAAGCTTGGGGTAATCCCCCCACCGGCAAAGACTTGAATGATGAAGATTGGCATCAAACCGATAGGGACTAACAAAAAATATTTTTTCAGCTTTGATGAAGGAGAGCTACTTCTTAGGGGGAGTAGTTAGTTGTATGTTATGTTATGTTTTTGATTCTTAACTACTTTGGCATTTGATGTCAAAGGGGGAGAGATATCTATGGAAAAACAATGTACTTGGAGAGATGTATTTTGGTTTTGGTTATGTTGTTTCTATTTTTGGTACAAAACTTTGTATTGATCTATTTTGGGAGATTGTTGGTATTTGGCATTCTATTTTTGACACTTAGATGTTTTTCCATCTAGTGTTGCCATCAATGCCAAAGGGGGAGATTGTTGGTATTATGGATGACTTCGTCATGTGTTGCATTGGTTTTTTCATTGATGTAAACACTTATCTTTCTGGAGGTCTATGTTGTTGATTTGGCACTTTGGTTATATTGGTTTGTTGTTGAACTGACACATTGTGGTCCTGGTATGGATATTGGCTTATGCACAGTCACCGGTATATGTTCACCTATAGGATATATGTTTCACTGGTAGCTCAGGAAGTTGATGATGACTTGTTATCATCTGGAGATCATTTGGTTATGTCGAAGACATGGATTGGATGTTGGCATTTGGTGTTTTTCTTATTGGTCTGATTGGGTTCTCATATTTGCCTTTACCGATAGATAGGTCTAGGTTATGCACCGGTACAAGATATCATGTTCTAGATCAGCACGACATGTTTTGGAAATGGTTTATTGATTGAATAATGTGTAAATGTATTGAGGCCGACATATCGTATTGCATCAAGACTTATTTTGTAATTGTAATATCTTTAGTGAGCCGACCTAATCATGAGGTCTTAGGGTTTTGTATAAATAAATGTGAGATCTTATTTGGAAGATGTAATGAGTGTATGCGAATATTGAAGATCATTGTGAAGAGTGAAATTAAGCATATCCTTGTGTGAATCACGCAGATATTATCTGAAGGTTGAAGGAAGGTTATGAAGGTGTTTGACACTCATGTTTAGAGCTTAAACCGGTACTGAATCCAGTATTGCAAATGCTATATTGAAGCAGTATATTGTTTATTGGATTTAACCATCCAATTGTGTAGTCAATGTGACTCCTATTTTATGGTTGGCTAGTGAGCTCTAGGTGGTTGGGTTTTCTGCATGTGTAGACCCCATTATTGTATACACTTAGTATTTGCAATAGTATCATCTGATTGTGGGTAAGGTTTCCCACCATAGTTTTTCCCCTTACAAGGTTTCCACATCAAAATCTCCATGTCATGTGTTGTGGATGTTGTTTTCCTTTTTGTTTCATGCATTAAGTTGTACTGGTACTGCTATAATTGTTAATCTGTTTTACCGAAATTAAAAATTGTTTTACCAACATTGAGTTTTAAGTTGGAATAATTTGTTTTGGGTTATAATTTATTGACAATTGAGTCACCCCCCCTCTTAGTTGTCCTTCCCTATTCCTAACATATACACTTGGGAAGAATGAAAGGAAGACATTGGTTGCCTCTTAGCTTTCAGCCTCTAATCCTCCTATGGCTAGTAATGGGATGCATGGATAGTGATCCACCATATAGTGAAGCAATAGAATGCACCACATGGATGTGATTGGAAAAGATGAAAGGATTCTACTACAGTTTGTCTATAGAAGGTTCTGGGCAGGTTACCCCTGGCAATTTCAGAATCAATGCCAGAATTCATAATTTTCCTATTGCTAGAGGATCAACAAGAAGTTAGGTTAGGGGGAGATGATGAGCCTAAATAATGGCTCTTTTTTGATATATTTTTGTCATAGTATTCCTACCTAGGTCTTGTGTTTAAATGATATTTGGATTAGGATACTCTCCTATATAATGCCTTTTAAGTGTTTCTGGAACTGATTTGTCTGATACTTAAGGTTTTCATATAATGGTTTTTAAATGGTTTATCTATGCAAAATATCTAAATCAATCTTAAGTATGGTTTAATTTATGTCATGTTAACATTAGTATATACACATTATTTTTGTGCACATTAACATCATGATGTGTGGTCGACCAAGAAGAAGGAAAGACTAAGTGGCAGTTTAAAGGAAAACCAAGCATGCCGACACGATGTAGACCCAGTCAAAGAAAAGCAACATTGAAGAAGATCAAAGCCACTTCCTTTTCTTCAGTAGAATGGTTTATGAGACATTTATAACTATTCTTAGTGGAGCTTAGATCTAGGAAGCAAGTCATGTTATATCTTCTTAGCTACAGGATATATATTGTTCTGTTTTCCTGTGCTAACTTCCTCTTTAGTATAATAAAACCCATTTGCCTATTCCATTGGAATGTGGGTTGATAAATTAGGAATCTATTATAAGTTTCCATATAAATAAAAGGCCTTAATCTCCTCTTGGGGAAAAAAGAGAATAACCATAGAATTTGTAATACACAACTTTTAGACTTATGTATTTTTACTGTCAATTTGGAATAAAGAAATCAATGTTATTTTGAGCTTAATAGTTGCAATCTAAGAGTTTTGGATATACTCACTCAAGGGGGGCCACTTGCTGAGTTTTCCTTTGTGTTTTCTAGTTAATTTTCATCTTGCAATAGTTGTTGTTTCAACATTTGACTGTTCCTCTAGCCACTGGAAACAATTCCTGTGTTTGTTTCTACAGCCACAATAGTAGAGTAGTTTCTATCCTCTTGCCAGAACATTATCATTTGGTAGTAGTTTCTTAAGTTATTTTCAGTTGTGAATTTTGATTAACTATTAGTTCATTATATTTTCACACATTTATTTTAGAGAATTCCCTTTCCTACAGCAGGATAGAATGGTTTCTATATGAACTTAGTGTAGATACAATTTTGGCCCATTTCAAGTTTACATCCCTGGTCGATAAGTAAATGAGCCTTTTCTCTAGGAAAGCTAGCCATTCAGTAAGGATGTCCAATCCCTGAATTGTGTTTTATTACCTAGTTTCCATACCATTTGTGAGGACCAACAACTATCGGTTCATTACAGTCCACCCTTATATCCTTCAACATTTTCTTAATCCAGAGAACTTGTGTACAGTTAGTAGTAGCAACAACATACTCAACTTTAGTAGTATATAAAGAAGTACATGTCTATTTATTGCTTATCCATGAAACAAGTTTCTTTCCAAGAAAGAAAGCTCCACTAGATTTTCTCTTTCAGTCATCAACATCTCCATCCCAATCTGCATCTGTATATGCACATAGTGTAAAGTCATCATTTTTAGGATACCATAAATCATACTCAATTGTTCCTTACAAATACCTAAAAAATCCTTTTTACTGCACTCTCATGATTCTCTCTAGGATCACTCTAAAATCTTGATACAATACAAACTGCACTTATTATATCCGGTCTAGTTTGAGTCAAGTATAACAAACCTCCAATCATAGATTTATACCTTGTAGGATTTACCAGAGTTGTTATATCTTTCTTTGACAATTTCTCACATGTAACCATAGGAGTACTAATTGGTTTAGAATTTTCCATACCAAATTTCTTTAACAACTCCCTTGCATACTTAGTTTGATAGATGAAAATATCTTAATTATTCTAAGTAATCTACAAACCTAAGAAAAATTGAATCTCCCCAATCATAAACATCTCAAATTCATTCTTCATATTGTTAGAGAATTCCATACATAACTTGTCCTCACCTCCAAAAATTATATCATCAACAAAGACCTCAATAATCAAAATTCATCATTAGTGATCTTATAATATAAGTTACTGTCAGCATTACCTTTAGTGAAACTAATATTCAAAAGATATTTATCCAATCTTGCATACCAAGCTCTAGGGGCTTGTTTCAATCCATATAAAGCTTTCTTTAACCTGCAAACCATGTTTTTGTCATCTGAACGTGAATATCCAGTAGGATGCTCAATATAGACTTCCTCTTCAAGATATCCATTCAGATATGCATGCTTAACATCCATCTGATAAACCTTGTAGTTTTTATGTGCAACATAAGCAAGAAATAATCTCATAGCTTCAATCCTAGCTACTGTAGAAAAAGTTTCATCATAATCAATTCCTTCCTTCTGATAATATCCTTTGCAAACCAATCTAACCTTATTTCTTACAACTTGTCAATATTCATTCAATTTATTCCAAAAAACCCATTTAGTTCCAATAACATTCTTATTTTTAGGCCAAGGAACTAAAGTCCATGTGTTATTTTTTTCTATTTGATCCGATTCCTCTTCCATATCTTTCATCCAACATTCATCTTTACATGCTTCAATAACTGACACCGATTGAACTTGAGAAATTAAGCATAATCTTCAATTGCCAACCTTCTTCCTGTCATCACTCCTTTGCTCTTGTCTCTAATGATCTGATCTTCTAAATGATTCAACCTTACATACTTAGGAGTATTCTGATTTTTTATTCCTCTGCTTTGATCTTTAGTTACTATTGAATTTTCTGATATGGTCGGAGTAAATGGTTCAACATTCTATTTCGGTGTAGGTGCTACCAGACCAGTTATGATCATTTCTACTTCCGGTTCTCTCTCATAAGTTGTGATTTGACCTTTGTAATTCTCATCCACTTTGACATTAACACTCTCCATAATTCTCTGCAATCTTTTTTTATAACATCTATATGCTTTGCTTTCATTAGAATAACCAAGAAATATTCCTTCATCACATCTAGGATCAACTTTTTTAATGGAATCATCTCTTTTGATATAGCATTTACTAACAAAGATTCTAAAATACTTAACTGTAGGTGTATGACCAAACCATAACTCATAAGGTGTCTTACCAGTGTCTCCTTTGATATGAACTATGTTGAATGTGTACACCATCGTGCTAACAACTTCTCTCCAATAGATATGAGGCAAATTAGCTTCCATCATCATTGTTCTAGCTGCATCCAAGATAGTTTTGTTCTTCCTTTCCACAACTCCATTCTGCTAAGGTGTCTGGGGTGCAGACAACTGTCTCCTTATGCCACGCTTCTCACAATAACTGCTAAATTCACTGGATGTGAATTCACCACCTTGATTTGAAATTAAGCATTTAATCTTCAAATATGTCTTTGTCTCAACTTTAGCTTTAAAGATTTTAAAAATTTCAAAAGCTTTAGATTTCTCCCTTAGAAAAGTAACCCACATCATTCTATAATAGTCATCAGTGATTAGCATAAAATATCTATCACCCTAAAAAGTTCTAGTCCTAGCAGGACCACACAAATCAGTATGAATAAGATCAAGAAAATTATTAGATTTGTCTTGTATACTCTTAAAAGAAGTTCTACCTTGCTTACATATTTGACATTCCTTACATACCGGATTATAAGGTTCACAATATAAGGTATATCTCTAATAGCCTTAGTTGAACTAATCTTTACAATGCAATCAAAATTAATATGACACAACCTCTTATGCCATAACCAACTCTCATCAGTATGTGCAATCAAACATGTCTTCTCACGGGAGTTCAAATGAAAGATGTTACCTTTAGTCCAAGTAATAGTTGCAATCTCCAATCCAGATCTATTAATGATTTTGCATTTTCCATCCTTGAATTGTAATTGAAATCCCTTCTTCATCAACTATCCTACACTCAAAATATTATTCCTTAAACCTTTAACATAATAAACATTATTAGTGTTATGCTTACCATCCAATGATATGGTTCCTCTTCCCTTGATCATGCATGCTTTTTCATCTCCAAATCTAACTAGAGCACCATTAAATTCTTGCAAAGATAGAAACTTCCTCTTATCTCCAGTCATATGATGTGAACATCTACTGTCTATCACCCATTCATCCTTGTCTTCAAATTTATTAGCAAGGGCCTTCTCTTCAAGTACCAGATCATCTTCCTTGATAGCTTAGAATACCCATCCCTTTTCATTTTTGGATCCACTAGTTGAATCTTGAGCCCATTCATCATCAGAATCAGTCACACCTTCTTGATCAGAATAGTAGCATGATTTGTCTTTGTTACTCCTATACTTATGCTCATTCTGATATTCATGGTTAGGCTTAAAACATTTTCTAGCTCTTTCTTCAAATCTTGAATTCCTCTCAACACTTCTAGATGCAAAATGACCTATCTTATTACATGCAAAATATTTAAAAGGTGATTTTCCTTCATACTTACTTCTTGTTGGAACTTTAGGTACTCTTCTAGCAAATATAGCTTCAAGTTGCTCAAACTCTTCATTTTGTTTCTTCATATCCTATTGTTCCTTTGCATATAAAACTTTCCAATCATTCTTTTCAGTTGATGATGTAGATGCATGAAAAGTAGATTCAATCTTTGCGGCTCCAAGAGGACCAAATTCCTCAAGCTCAAAAGTAGATAACTTCCCAACCAAAGTATCCTTATTAATAGAAGCATTAGACATTTTATTAGCTCATTAATTGCAGTAGCCTTCATCCTGTAAGCTGATAGCAAAGTTCTCAATACTTTAGAAACAATCTCATCTTCACTCAAAGGTCCACCACAACACTGAATTCCCATTAAATTTTCATTGACTCTTTCCATAAAAGAAGTAATCCTTTCATCTTCCTCCATTTTCAAGTTCTCATATCTCACTCGGTAATCATCAAGTTTAGCAATTTTAACAGTAGGGTCACCTTCATTCAAAGTCTCTAACTTATCCCATATAGCTTTTGTAGATTCTTTGTCAGTTAATCCCATTATTTGTTGATCAAAAAGGGCACTCAAGAGGGCTTCTCTGTTTCTACACATTTTTAATGTTCTTATCCAAGTCTACTGAAGGAGGATTGCAAGATGCTAGATTATAAGGAGCATAACCTTTCTCAGTGATACCCCAATACATCTCAAATGAGTCTCCATCTGAATATTCCATACTCTATAATTTTTTGAATCAATCTTGGGGTTTCTCTCTAGAAAATAGCTATAGATGAACTATTAGATGCCATAGGATCTTCCTCAAGTGGTTAAGCTTCTGTAGAGAGGACCAAGATCTGATACCAATTGTTAGATAGCTTAGATAACCGGTGGACAACTAAGAGGGGGGTGAATTAGTTGTCAACAAGTTATATAACTTTAAGCACTTAAAACCTTTTACCAGAATACATAAACCAAATACCGAAATATCAGATATAGCAATTAAGTATAAACATAAATCATAGAACATTTAACAACCATCCTCAACACATAACACCAAGATTTGTACATGGAAAACCCGATAAAGAGAAAAACCATGGTGGGAAGCCTAACCACAGTCAAATGATATTTCTACAGTAAGTATGTGATTACAATAAGAGGGGTCTGCACATGCATGAAGGCACACTACCTAGAGCACATTTCTCATCACAAAAGTAGCCTCAATGACTACAAAAGAAATATAGACTACCATCAGGAAATAAGAATGAACTGCAAAAATAAAATCTCCTATGCTTGAGTATAGTTTCGTCTAAAACCTCTTATACAAAAACAATTCGATCACTTATGATCGACCAAAACCTCTACATATGATTACAAATATATTCACACGTAGATAATTCCATAACCATAACCCATGATATACAAAGAGATCTTACACCATATATATACCAACCTGAGACATAAACAATCAGGTCAGCCACCTAAAAGATAATACATTAGATTCATTACATAATCTTGCAAACCAATGATAAACCAAGTTGGCCTAAGACCGAAACAATATGAACCAATTGAAAAATTCTATTGGTAATGTATTGAGATTATCCACCAACACATTACATAAACCAATCTATAACCTAGCATAATAGGACCGAACCTAAAATAGGTTGCCATAAACCAAATTCAACACCACCGATCAATGGGAACATGAACAAGATAACCATCAGCATCTTGAAAACCATCTAGAAGCCACACCAACACCACTTATCAAATCCATCAAAATATCTTCAATAAAGATCTATTGGTAAAACCCTTACTAGTAACCAAAAGGCTTACTAGAACAAATAATAGCTTCCAAAACATCAAATTCTGAATCAGTTGAATGTGAAATGCATCAGAACACATGAATAGCCAATGTAAACCAATTCCACAAACTAGAGCATACTGGATCATAATCCAACCACTCTATTGGAATTTGATAGACAACTAAAACAACCAGTGTTGCCATCAATGACAAACATCAGTGCAACACATAATCAATTCCTCCAAATCACCATCACATTGTCCTTGTACAAGACCAGATTATCTATGTTAGATAATCTTTCCATACTGTTAGATTCTATGGGAAGCAAGAACTAAGCTAGGATATAATGTCGATCGTACATCACATGAAACTCCAAGAAACATATGGTCGAAGATCAAAATAGTCAAATGGAGATAAATCTGATATGGGAGAGAAAAGTAGAGACAAAATAGAATTTGGAGAAGACTCTCACCGAGCTATCACCAAACTAGTGAAGGTGAGAGTATAATGTTTATTATATAGAAAAATAATAGCATATATAACCAAGAGGTGCATTAAATCCCACCTCCATAAAAAGTGGGAAGTTTTACCTACTAGCCCATAGAAGGTGGGAGGTTTTTACCTACTTGGTAAATGCCAAAACATGTGGCAAGCCTCCTTATATGAAAACGAAAAAGGAGTTATAATAAGTGGCACATAAAGATGAAAGAGGGTGAGAAATCCAACCACCCCATAACCGACTTAGGAAATGAAAAAATAGTGTTTATGAGAGGTGGCACAACAATCCAAAAGAGGGTGTGTAACTCAACTACCCATGTGAGGTGGAGAGTTACACATGTAGCTGAAATATTTTGCCACGTGTCCTTATATTAACCACTCTTAATAACCTAAGAAAGATTAAATAATATGTGTGGGAAAAATAAATACCCCCCAACATAAGGAAATTAAAAAACCTACACTAACACCCCTCCTTAAGTATAGCTTAGGTGGGTGAAAATATGGGTCTCGAAAAATGAGGCCATTTTAGGTACCCATATACATAGAGATCCTGTTGACATTTGCATGAAGATTGCATTGATGAAATTTTATGTTGTCATTGATGTCAATTATAACCGGTAATGATGTTGTAATAATGTTCTTTTGTAACTGGTAAGTGAGCTTGTAAAGGAAACCGGTATTACTAGAGAATAAAATAGATCAACTAGTAAACCCTACTTGTTGATATGATAAACCCTAACTGATGGATTTTGGTGAATCAATTATATTGGTTTATGATCAAATGATGAGCGGTAATGCTTATGCCACGTATGCATGCTATATGAGAAGAGTTTCAAATGGTTTTTGGCATGTAGAGATAATGATTTTTATCTTGGGAATGAGCAAGTTCATTGCATGTAATGTAAACCGCGTGATGAGTTACAGAGATCAATGAAGTGGTGATCAATGAGTGGTCAATGATATCTTGAATGTTGTACAATGATTGTTATGTAATCCAATTGTCATACTTGAACCGATTTGTTTGTAATCTCTATGAGATCTTAGGTTTGTGATGTGTTCCTAACCTATTATTTTGTTTATAAGGTTGATGAATTGTTTTGTTGTAGAGTTGGCAATTTGTGATTGAGAGTAAGAGAATGTGGTTGCCAAACGAGGAGATGATTCTGCAATATTTGTAAAGGAAGATAGGAGCATGAAAAGGATTTGAACAAGCAAGTGTAGTGCTATTCAAATAGATCAGCAAACCCCTGTTGTTATCTAATAATTACAATAGTCAAATCCCCTAACCGGGTAAGATCTAACAAGCTTAGTGTTATTCAAATCCTCTAACCAGGTGATCCATTAGCCTGGATTTTAAATCCTCTACCGAGGTTACTCCTAAGAGGGTATTTCTTCTAATAGGGAATTATAGTCAATCCCTTAACCAGGTGGTCCCTAACAAGATTTGTTCTTAACAAGACTTTTTGTAAAGATTTAACAGGCTAGGCTCCTAATAGGGAAAACTTTAGAAGAGTTCAGAATACTTGTGGGTATTCATCCCCACTGTGGTTTTTCCCATTCAGGTTTCTATGTCAAAATCATTGTGTTAAGTGGTGAATGCTTTTGTGGTTATGTTTACTATGGTTGAATTGCTTAATTGCTAAATCCACTTTGATATGTTATGTTAATCGACAACAATCTGAAATATGGTTTTACTTATGTCAATACAGTATTTGAATGATTCAGTTAAAAGGTTTTGAGAGTTTCAAAGATGTTTTACTATTGTTCTATTATAATAGTAAACCAGTTTAACTTGTCAGTAATATTGCATTTGAAGTTCAGTGTTTAAACCAGTCAGTTCTAAGTTTGTCTTGAGAGGTTGTTTTTGTTGGTGGAAAGTTTAAGTCAGTTTTCTATCTACTAATTCACCTCCCCCTCTCAGTAGTTGACCGGATCCTTATTGATTCATCATACCATCAGATCCCCCCAAAAAGAAGAAGCCCCCCTATAAGAGGAATAGCCCCCCCTTAAATAGAGAGTGAAATAATGAAGGACTATGAAGCCCCTCCCGAAGTAGACACCCATCGCATCCCAAACAAAGCTCAGAAATGAAGGAACTTTCTTTCAATGAAGGGTTTGGTGAAGATGTCTGCAGTCTGCTCTAATGTAGAATAGTACTTAAGATCAATGATGCCTTCCTGAATCAACTCCCAAATGTACTGCATACGTATCTCAATGTGTTTCATCCTCTGGTGATGAACATGATTTCTTGATATCTGTGTAGTGTTAGTGTAGGTTTTTTATCTCTCTAATGTTAGAGAATAATTATTTTTCCTACACATTATTAAGATTGCTTAGGTTATAATATAATGGTTAGGGTGAGGACATGTTGTAGAATCCTACATTCAAATG